>NC_133617.1:407408252-407438252 GCF_048593235.1 Sminthopsis crassicaudata
TGAGTGAGTGAGTGTGTGTGTATGCATAATGCAAAGGAAGAATTCAGTTCAAAAAAGTATTATAGTGTCTAAGAAGACCGTTTAAATGTGACACAGAAAAGTTAGCAAGTAAATGATCAGCATCTTTACAGATGAAACAGGAAAGAGAAATCCCAATAAAGTGATGTGGATAAGCTCTCTAATGATAGTGTATTTTCATAGTTATAACACTAACTTTAGATTTAGGAAACACTTTCTTCACAATCCAAATTCTATTATTCTCTTTCGTGCATGAAAAAACTGAGGCTCATAAAATGATGTGATTTTCCTAAGTCTTAGAGTCAAGAACAAAACTTCAATCTTCTGATTTCAAGTCCAGTATTGTGTGCATCTTTTTATTTTCCTCCATATCTTTTATCTACTAGAAGAAATAAAAACTTGTGTAACAGGTAGTCCCCACTGAATCACAGGATTGTAGATTTAAACCTAGAAGGTATCTCAGAGGTGATCTAATCCAAGCCACTTGCAGATTAGAAAACTGAGGCCCAGAAAGATTGTTTGTTATTTGTCTATTATCACACCAGATTGTAAATAGCAGGGCTGGTTTTTGAAAACAAGTCCTTTTACTTCAAATCAACACTCTTTCTTCTGTACATTGTAGGCAATTTGCCTGCTTGATCAGGACTATCTGGATTTTGAGGTGGTTTTGCATCTTGCTAGCTGTGAGATTCTTTTGCTCAAAAGGAACAATCCATCTTCTGATTATTTGATGTCAAGAAATTGGAAAGGGAATAACAGAAGGCTAGAATAAAAAAGAAACCTCACTGGTCTAGATCTTATATTGTAGATGAGAAAATTGAAGTGGCAAGATGGTGGTGGCAAATTACCACTAGGTGGGGTGGGGAGAGAAGAGAATGGAAAAAGAAAAGAAGGGGGGGAAAGAAGGGAAACGGGGGTGGGGGGAGCAGGTAGCAGAAGAGGATAGTGAGAAAATGAGATGAATAATAATATATGCTGTCAACTCCACACCTGTCGTCTTTTACTGGAAATTTTACTTTTTCAAAGACACAATTAAATTCAGTAAATTCTATATTGACTTCCATTCCTAGGAAAGTGTCAGCTACAACTGCCTAAGGGATGAACCAGAAGATACTACAGAGATAATTACAGTAACCCAGGGGCAATGACTTGGCAGTCAGTGCTTGGAGCACTAGCCAATATTTGGTTAGTGCATAATTTGTGAAACACTCCCCGAAATTTGACACTGACTGTTTGGCACCAATGTTGTTACATGATCTATTTTTCTTTAAGTAATTGCTCTGGGAGCCTAGGTCAGCAAGCAACTCAAAAGAGTTCCATCACCACTACCAGTCTTACTCCCAATGCCAAATACTGCTCAATTTTTCTAAAGATGATGCATAAATAGACACATAGAATCTAAGAGCAGGAAGGGGCCATAGAGAATATCTAGTCTGACCTTTTTATTTTATGGATCAGTAAATTGGAAGGTCTCATAGTCTCTAGATTTAGATTCCAAATAAATGCAAAGTTAAGAAATCCTTTTCCTTTCATCCCTTAATGACCTCTACTACTCAACATCCTATATGTTTCTCCTTTCTCCTCTTCTCTCTTTTTCTCTCCTTGCTTCTCTTCCCTTCTTCTTTCCTCTTCTCTCCTTTCCTCTCTTCTCTTTTCACCCTTCTTCCTCCCTTCTCTTTTTTATTTCTTCTTTTAATCTTTTTCCCTTTCTCCTTTCCTTTCCTCCTCTCCTCCTTTTTGTTTCCCTCTCTCCCCCAATTGTCCTTTTCTCTCCTCTCCTCTTTCTCTTTAAAGGACTAAGAACTGTCTCTGTCCCTGGTGCTCAGCAACTTTAAAACCGCAATGCAGGTTTCTAAGCAAGAATTCCAGCAGTGGCGTGTCTCCTATAAGAGGTATCATAATAAGGAGATTCTCGCTTTGTTTAAAGTGTAGCGGTGCTGCATTTGGAAAGGAAACAAAGTTAACTTGAAGAAAGTGAAAAGCAACATAATAATTCACATTTGTATAGCGTCAAGGTTTACAAACAGACTTTGCTCACTCAACCCCATGAGGTAGGTAGTATTATCCCCATTTTACAGAAGGTACAATAGAGTTAAAAGTTAATATACTTGCCCCATACTTAGTAAAAGTGACCAAAACAAGATTCGAACCCAAGAGCAGCAATAATGACAGACAAGAGTTTAAGAATATATTATTGTAGCTGTCATTGTCTTCCAACCAGTGTAGCAATAATCAATACGTTAGTGTTAATCTTTAATGACAAGTGCTTAACCCTTGACATTGAGAAAACAACCACATCATAAAGCATTCGCGTGTGTTCTAACAAGAGAAGAAGGAACTATCATGAACACATTTATCTAAGTTGGACCATCTCTACCCCTAACTCAGTTGAATAGGTGTTTATCAGAAAGTCCACTACTCTTCCCGAAAACAGATCAGGCTTTCATCCAAACAGAATAGTGCAGCAGCAGCAGCAGCAGCAGCACGGCCATTAAAAGGTGGCTGGCTAATGAAAAGGAGAATGGAACTAAGGTATTTCAACAAAGTACAGCATATCATTGGACTTCCTGTCAATTGTTAGAATAAACATGGCTCAACCAGATTTAACCTTGTCCAAAGCGAGACTAGTCTCGTGGAAAACAAAATGTCCAACTAGGAAGGACGGTAGTCTGTTTTGCCCAGACTACGTGGCTATAACCATGTGTTATGCGGCTACAATTGGGTTATCTCCGAATTTTTTTCTCTTCAACCGTTTAGGAAGCTTTTGCCTACCTTACAAAGTTTCAGGAAGAAATACAAAACAAAACTCTAGTACCTCCTCCAACCCCTAACTCGAAAATCTCAAGTTGTGAGTTCAAACAACAAAGATAGTGTTTATTTTCTTACTCCTAGTGTGGTTTTTCTCTCCTTTATTGCTAGTCGCTTACTTTAGTGACTCGATATGGGGACATCTGTTGTCAAAGACTCCCTAAACAGAGAGCCGATCAAAAATAAGTTCAGTATTAAAGTATGGGAAGCCTTTCCAATTGCTGTTGCTGCTGACTGCTGCTGCTGCTGCACTATTCTATTTGGATGAAAACCTTCATCTCAGCTTAGAGAAAACTTCTCTTTCTGTAGTAGTGAAAATTATCCAGACCCGTCATTCTCCTTAGAGCTAGAAGAAACTTGATTTTTAGAAATCAAATCCCATTTCAGCATTTTACAGATGAGAAAACTGAGGTCCGGACTTGCACAAGGTCATAGAAGAAGTGACTTAACATTTATTTAAAATCAATGGCCTCCTCCTTCCCCATTCATCCGCAGCTTGCCCTACCCCCACAAACAATAAAAGATAAAATTTAAACATACTATACCAACATTTCACTCTGATAAAGCTCTTTCTGGCTTGTTTAGATTCATGCAAGTAAAGTTCTTCATGGGGTCACTTTCTAGAAATGAATCATTAAGTGCTCCTGGGCTTCTCCAAATCTAGGTGAAAGCAGAATTTTTACGTTATTCAATCACGATATTCACGTTCATATCATTAAATCATGGTTTTCATCAGAGGAAGCATCTCATTCAAAATAATGAAAATTAGCCAAACTCTGCATTATAGAATCATTCTCCTTTTACTCATTTATTCCTCATTCTTTGCTTTAAAACCTCCCCCCCCAAAAAAAAAAAAAAAACTTGTGTATGCATATGCCCAAAATATACCTTCTCTTACTCTTCTCCCATTTTAGTCCATCAAATAGTACACATCTCCAACTTAGACCTTACAAATTGCTTCTTTGCCTTCCCTTGTTAAAGTCTGATTCATTCATTCCAGGGACCTATTTACAAATATAGGGACCTAATGCACAAAACTTTGGATTCTAACACTCTTAAGTCTCTCCTTCCTATGATTTTCCTTTATCTTTTAGAAATCAAGTTTATTCCTCCTTATTCTACGGCAAAGGGCCTTCTAGGGAGAGTAGGATAGGTTAATCAGTTGAGATTACTCTAAGAGGAAGAGAAATTTGGGAGAAAAGGAAGGGTGGGATATAGTATATGCGTATATGTGTTTGAGAAAGGAGAGAGGAGAGAGAGAGAGAGAGAGAGACAGAGAAAGTGAGAGAGAGAGAGAGAGAGAGAGAGAGAGAGAGAGAGAGAGAGAGAGAGAGAGAGAGAGAGAGAGAGAGAGAGAGAGAGAGAGAGAGAGAGAGAGCTGGCTTTCAATCCAGTGTTGTGAAACAGTACAGACTAGACAACTCTCTTTAAAGGTTCCCTGCAGAGCTGCCTGTGCGCTTGGCCCCGCCTGGTCCCTGCTAAGAGGCTTTGGAGCGGGGGCAGCTGAGTGGGTGGTGGTGGTTGGAGAGGAAGAAGGCGGGGAAGACAGGAGGAGAAGGAGGCGGGGGTAAATGAACGCCAATTTCTTAGCCCCTTCTTTTCTGTTAGTCTAGGCAGCAGAGTCCCTCAGCTTGTCATGTGATAGTCACGAAGCTGGAGCTGCGGGGGTCTCAGCATCTCGGGGACCATTACAAAACCCAGGCAAGAGAGCGCTTGCCTGGCACACAGCCCTCGCCGCCTCTCATCCCTACTGGACCCGGGAGAGCTCAGGCAGAAGCAGCAGTAACAACAGCGACGGAGCAGCCTCAGAAGCCGCAACGCAAAGACTGAACTTTCTCTCCATCCCATCACATACACACACTACCCTCATTTACACCTCCCCCCCAAACACACACCCCTGGGCCTCGGAAACCACTTCGTTCTAAGTCTAGAAGGATAGCGGTTCTAGAAGCAGCAAGCAGCAAGCAGCAGCAGGCAGTAGCAGCCACCAAACTTTTTATCCGATCTCATCAGTGAAAAGCAATTGGATTTATTTCTCCCTGGGCTCAGCTGCAAGCTGGGGGCTCGAGCTTCCGGGCTTTCCTATTCTCTTAGCAACCCCGCTGAAGGAAGGGGGCGGGGAGACGCGGGGCAGACAGAGCCGTCCTTGCACCAGCCTGGGCTATCTCCCTCAAGGTCTCTCCTCTGGAAAAGCAAGAATTTGAAAGAGGAAAAAGAAAGTGATTCTTCGCTCCCAAGAGCCACATCTCAGTTGTTCTGGGGTCTAAAAGCCGAAACTACTGCGGAGTCACGATTTGAAAATTCGGTTAGAACGTCTGGATCTCTGCAAAGAGAAAAAGACTTCCTCTCTGTTGCCCAATTCCCTCTCCTTCACTGGCTTGGAACGCTGCTTTTTGCCCCCACTCTGAGGGAAAAGGTAGTGGAGGGTTTGTTGGGGAGGAGTGGAAAGTTCCCCTTCACTTTCTGCACAGTCACTAGCCCCAGCACCTTCGAGTTCTACATCTCAACTGCACCGCACATCGACTCCAAGAACCTAGAGGAGGAAGGTGGGGCGTGGTGAGGGTGGGGTGGTAAAGCTGGCGTGCTTCAGTCGGGACATAGCGGCCTTGATCGCCACCGTCGGGGCGAGAAGTTGGCAGCTTGTGAACCCAGAGTTGCCGTGGAAGTACAGGAGCACAGTGGGCATCTTAGAGAAGCCAGGCAGGAGAAGAAGAGAGGGACCCGCTAGAGGAGGCTGGGGAAAGGGGGAAGTAGTAGAAGAGGAAGGCAGACAAGGTGGGGGTAAGTGGGGCGAGGGTTAAGGGAGGGGGAGGGGGGGGAGAAGAGGGAGGTGCTGAGGTCTAGAGTGGGTGGGAGGGAGGGTGGAGGGGGCAATGCCTCGTCCAGGAAAGAGCTCCTACAGCGACCAAAAGCCGCCTTACTCTTACATCTCCCTGACCGCTATGGCCATCCAGCATTCGGCTGAGAAGATGCTGCCCCTGAGCGATATCTACAAGTTTATCATGGAGCGCTTCCCCTACTACCGGGAGCACACGCAGCGCTGGCAAAACAGTCTGCGCCACAACCTCTCCTTCAATGATTGCTTCATCAAAATCCCGAGGCGTCCGGACCAGCCGGGCAAGGGCAGTTTCTGGGCTCTGCACCCCGACTGCGGAGACATGTTTGAGAATGGCAGTTTCCTGCGGCGCCGCAAGCGCTTCAAGGTGCTGCGCGCCGACCATCCGCACTTGCACCCGGGGGGCTCAGCTGCGACCAAGGGCGTGGGGGGCACGGGGCCTGGAGGACACCTCCACCCGCACCATCCTCACCACCCTCACCACCACCACCACCATCACCACCACCATCCCTCGGCTCATCACCACCATCACCACCCGCCACAGCCGCCGCCCCCACATATGGTGCACTATTTCCACCAGCAGCCTCCTGCTACTGCCCCGCAACCCGCACAGTCGACGCACCTCCAGTCCCAGCAGCAGCAGCCGCAACAACAGCCACAGCCACCTCCGCCGCAACCGCAGTCCCAATCCCACCCCGGGAAGATGCAGGAGGCAGCAGCTGTGGCGGCCGCGGCTGCGGCCGCAGCGGCAGCGGCAGTGGGCAGCGTAGGCAGGCTCTCTCAGTTCCCCCCCTACGGGTTGGGGTCGGCGGCTGCAGCAGCGGCTGCTGCTGCAGCTTCATCTTCGGGCTTTAAGCATCCATTCGCCATCGAGAACATCATCGGAAGGGACTACAAGGGTGTGATCCAGGCAGGCGGACTGCCCTTGGCATCGGTGATGCATCATCTTGGCTACCCCGTGCCTAGCCAACTCAGCAATGTGGTCAGCTCCATGTGGCCACACGTCGGGGTCATGGATTCTGTAGCCGCGGCAGCGGCTGCAGCAGCGGCCGCTGGAGTGCCAGTGGGCCCAGATTACGGGGCATTTGGGGTGCCAGTTAAGACCCTGTGCCATCCTCCTGGACAGACTCTACCTGCAGTACCCGTCCCTATTAAGCCCACCCCTGCCCTACCACCTGTAGCCGCCCTGCCCCCCGCACTGACGGTCAATGCTCCGCCGCCGCCGCCTCCACCCATCTGTCCTTCTGCGGCAGCCTCGCCGGCTTCCACTCTACTAGAGCAGACTCCCCCCAATTCGGCGGAAAACAAGAGCAATTCCTTACATTCTGTGCTGGTGCACTCTTAAGATATATGAATAGAGATGCGGAAAGTGAATTCATTAGAGATATTGGACGGGCAGGCAGGACTTCCCTTTTCTTCCAGTAGAGAAAAGTAGACGACGAAGTAGGGGAGAGAGGGAGAGAGAGAAAGAAGAGGAAAGAGAGAGAGAGAGAGAGAGAGAGAGAGAGAGAGAGAGAGAGAGAGAGAGAGAGAGAGAGAGAGAGAGAGAGAGAGAGAGAGAGAGAGAGAGAGAGAGAGAGAGAGAGAGATTTTGAACTAAGAATGTATTTAAACAAACACAAAAAGGGATGCTTAAATGGGTTTTAATAAATATAACACTTCTGGTGTCAGTGTTTATACTATGTTGTACAATCAAATTACTGAGAGCCAATTTTCAGGTAAGAGTTTATATTGTTATTAATATTATAAATAAGTTATGTGGAGAGTGATCGAAGACAAGGTGGTGGGAGAAAGTTTTATTCTGTGCCAAACTGAATTCAATTCTGGTCTTTCTTAGACCAAAGTTCCTGAGGTCCAGAGTGGACCAGGTGGTGAATTTCAAAGAATTTCATAGTGAAATCGATGCTGAAGGTGTAAAAAATAGATAAGACTACCAAGTGGCAGTTATACCTTTCTTGAATCTTTTTAATATCAGTATCCAAGAAAAAAATAAGTCAAAGAAATCTCATTGTAGAAGGGAAAATGGATTTTCCCTCATTTATTCCCTTTCCTTGGTTCCATTGCGCCTGGGTTTAGGGGTAGGGAGATGACGGATTGAAATTTTTAATAAAGCCCATACTTTATTTTAAAAGAACACAAAGTATCTTTGGGAAAGTCAATTGAGTTTCTCGGCTCTCTCTCCAGGGGGGCTTGGAAGGGTGGCGAGAGCAACTAAAGCAATTAGCCTACACAATGGAGAGCTACATGGGATTAAAAAGTAAAAGCCCCGATTCCAAAAATAAAGTTTGGAGAAATAAAATCCAAGTGCAACGGAGAAACAAGAACTTCGAACTGCAGATGAATTTCTCAAATCGAAGAAATCCTTTTAAGAATCCTGGAATCCTACTTTTAAAAGAGAGAAAGAGAATTTTCAAGCTACTATATTTCACAGGTCCATAAGAAACACATATTGGCTAGTTTGTTTTGTCTTATCTTCAACCATAAGGCAAGGAAAATTTGCAACATAATTCTGCAAAGCCGTTCTTTAAATTTGCAGAAGCGTCTTTTGCCTTTTCCTTTTCACACCTTATCCAGACCAAAAGAAAAAGGAAAGAAAAAGAACAACCCATCATCTTTGATCACTCACACAAATTTGATATTTTATGTGTTACTTGGTGTAAATCTCCTTCCAATGAGTTTTCCAGTTTAAAGTAGAGAATGGGGGAGGGGGGAACTTTGATGTTTGTTTTACTTGTTTTCTTTTCTTAAAACCACAGGCATAGCACTTTATTCAGAACAAACTTTAGAAGGAGGAAAAACAAAGGCGGGGGGTGGGGGCTGAGTAGTGGTGGCCAGCTGCTGCCCTTTTTATGAACAGGTCATCTTTAGCTTCTTTAATCCACTTCATTCGGGTTGTGACATTGTGACAGATTAATGTCTGCCTATATTGTACGCCAGTGTTATCTATTAAAACTTCTTTGTGGCTTTGCTTCTCTACTGGTTCTGGTGTTTCTCTTCTCAAAAGAAGAGTGAGTCTAAGGGCGGAAGAGTGAATGGGTGCCTTGGTTGACTGGTCTATGGAACCCTCAATTTTTATGACAGAAACTCGAAGAGGTTCTAAGCCCCGACTGTGGGGAAAAGAGTGCTCTGGAACTCAAGATGCCTACTAAAGAAAGTGCCTTTCCATATCCCTAATTTATTCCCCTTTTATCGTTTCTCGAAATTACTTATGCTCCTCAGCTCTTCCCCCATCCCATTTCTTTTTTTCATTGAACTCAAAAGAGCTTCTCAGCGCAGATTTGGAGGAGCTAGAAAAGTAGCTTTGATTGAATCTGTTCTGACAACAATCTTCCTCCACCTGAGCCCGCCCTTGCCCACACACACCGCCTTCCCTTTCCTGAAGTCTGGCGGTATTGAAAAGGATGAGAAAATGAGTTGCGTACTCCGGGGTGGGAGAGCACTTTACCATAACGAAGCTTCCTTCTGTCTTTATTTTTTGTTTGCCAATGCATCTGAGTGTATGGGCTGAGAAGAGGGGGCAGGGGGGACGCGGGCCCGGAACAAGGAAAGAAAAAGGTCGCTCGTGGTCCCTTGATCTGTTTCATACTGCATCTGTTTTTCCTTCCTTTCCCGGGGCTTTAACAAGGTACATTTCTTCAATCTAGTTTTACCGGGTCAGGAAGTTCGACATCTAGATCTTGTTGCTTTTCCTCTGCAGTTCTTAGCGAGGTGTTGCACACTGACTGGTTGGACCAACCCGACCTGTTGCGCTTTAGCTGCTCGCCCAGATGCATCGCAGCTCTCGGGAAAGCTGAAGTCCAGTGGGCTTCCCAGTGGGGTCGAGGACAGCAAGACTTAGGCTTCATAGCTTGTAGAAATAGTTCCCTGGAACCTAGACCTCCCGATTTTTGCATCTTTGAGCTACTAAATGACATTTACTACGGAAAAACCTGCAACCTTTAACAAATCAAATGCAGCTCTTTAAGTACACCTCCCTTCAAGTGATCCCTCAATAGAGACGGACTCCCCGGGCTTATGAGAGTGGGATCCGACCTTGGTCAGGGAATAGGGGGAGGGGAGGAGGATAATAAAGTCCTGTTACTCACTTCAACTCTCCCTCCTTTAATTCATTTTCCAAGGAATAAGTAAGGGAAGCGGCGGCGGAGGTGGTGGTGGGGATATTTCGAGAGGTTGTATTTCGATCCCGGCCGAAGTCCCAAACATTAACGGATCTTCACTTTGGGAGCGACTTCCCCTGCTTCCCAGTCAACTTCACGACAGCTTCACAATCTTAAGAAGGCAGTCCACCACCAGACAACATGACTAATCTTTAATAATCATGGACTAGAGTTTAATTTTACTCTCAAATATATATGTGTGTGTGTATGTGTGTGTATACATATACATACATACATATATATATATATATATATATACATACATATATATATTTACGCCTCATTTATGGAGAGGAGCAGCTGGTGGAGTGCTCTGCAGCTATTTATTTCACTTCAGTTGTTTCAGCTTTAAGTCTTCACAAGATGGGGAAGACTTAAATAAAACAACAGGAGAGCCTAACTTCAGCTCTGCTACTAGCAACCCTTAGTATGGGATTTGGGGCAAGTCCTTCTCTGTGTCTGGACATTGCCAAATGATAAGGTTAGACTCGCTGATTCCTACCAACTTTAAAGAGACTTGACCACTTCTAACTATCTCCTCGTGAATGTCTTGGAGACATTTTGGAGTGTCAAGATAGGGAGAAAGAAAGAGGACTCTGAAAGATTCGGGAGAAGAGAGGAAAGAAAAAAGAGATCTATCTGGTCATATACTAGTTAAGAACTATTCATATTAAAGGGTTGAAAATCACATGTTCAGGACTAAGGAGATAAAAACTTATATTTTATTCATTTCCCTATAGAAATACCGCCCGAGTATTTGTGCCTGGGGAGAAAGAATCTGGAACTTGATTGAGTTTGCGGGAGGAAGGGGGGGGGGAAGAGAGAAGAAAGCCATAAGGGAAAGAGAGGAGGGTGGTCCCAAAAGCTGGGGGAAAACCAGAGAACACTTGCCCCATCCTGTTTCTCTAGATAATCTCCACCGACCATCCTTCGTTGTTAGCTGTGTCAACGATCACCCAAGCCCCAAAGAGAACATACCAAGGCCACAAGAGCCACATCAAGTTTAAATCCAGTTGGAATAACCCGGGCTCTGGTGGTGAAGAAAAGGCAAACGTTTTGACTTCTCCAATGGGAAGTACTTTGAAGAAAGAACATAGAAACTGGGAAAGAAGTCCCTTCTCAGCCCTTTCTGCAGCCTCCCCTTTTCCTTCCCACTCTACAATCTCTCTCCTCTGTACGAGCATTTTTCTGGCATCACCACTATTCTGGGGCCCCTCTCTGCAATTCTCAAAAGAGGTTTGGTAGGATTTTGTGTGCTTTGGGGGGAAGGGGAAGGGAAAGAGAAGGGAGAAAAGGATAAGTGAAGAGCTCCAGGCTGGTTATTCTGCTCAAGTTTCAGGCAGTTCTAAATTCCTGGAGCTAAAAAGAGTGTGGAAATTAATTAAGAGGAATAGGAGAAGGGAGGGAGTCAGATTTTACTCCCCCCAAAAAATCAATCAATATATTCAAAATAGCCATCAAAACTTTCAAACTATATTCAAAATAGCAGTCAAAAATATTCAAAGGCCTCCATGAGACTTTGGTATCTGGGATGCATTCTGTCATTGAAGTGTGTTATCTGCCTCCCTAGGAGGTTTGCTGTACCTCTGGCTCCTCTGGAGTGACTTTTTGGCCACTTCTCTCTTGGAGGAGAAGGAGCAGGTTTAAGGCACTGAGTATTATGCCCAAGATGTAGGAAAAGACTAAGACCCCCTCCAGGAAAAGTCATGCCAAGTGTTCACATTAGTGCCAGAAAAGCAATTTGGAGCACAATCTTGCCCAGCTCCTATTGTAAATGTTAAACCGAGTCAGGGCATCTAAAAATGAGTGTGGTGGCAAAAATAAAAGTAAGGTATTATTAGAGAACTCCCCTTACTGTTACAAACAGGATAATCACTATGGTATTGGCAATTCTGCTGGCCCAGTATGTGAATTGGGTGCCAAGTTTCCAGCTCCAAAGTCCAAAAATTTCTAGAATGCCTATGGATTTTTGAGTTTTAAATTCTCTGTTTTAAATCTTAAATTCGAGTAAAAGAGTATTTGGGGGAGAGAGTGCACAGGATTTGAGAAGTTGAGAGGCAAGAAATTCCCTCAAAACTAAATTTGAGGTTAAAAAATTAAATTAAAATCACACTTGGTGAGCTAAGCCCTATTTATTCTATGGCAACATTTGAGGGAGAAATAGAATTAGAATCAATAATTTCCATGATGATGGGAGAGGCTCTTGTTTTCACTCTGTCCCACTCTCTGTTTTAGTGAATACAGCCCAGAGTCATAGGTAGAAGCACCACACTGGGATACAGAGATGTTTGTTGTTTGTTTGTTTTTTAATTAAGTCTAGAAGAGAGGAGGGATGTAGAATAAAACATTCTCATTTAATTCCTGTGGAAGTTGAGAAGAAAACTGATGGTTTTACAGGAAGATGGGGCTAGTTCAGTTTCAATTCCAAGGAGAAAAGGCCTCCCTTAGAGGGTCCGATTGGCACAGTTGGTATTTCCCAGCAGTTAGACAACCTGTCAGTCAGACTGGTTTGTGGTCAATTATCTCCTTGAGCAGACTGGCATTTTTCCAGCCAAGAGGGAGAGTACATTGCATCCAGGGGAATCTGGATGTGGTGCTGCTTAAATCTGAGCATTTTTTTCAGCTGCTTACTTTGGAAGACCAATGAGGAGGAGGACCTCCTGGGATTCTGCATTGGCTTTTGCCTGCTTGACACTGTGACACAGGGGGCCAGGGAAAAGGATGAAAGTGAGCAACTCCAGACGCATAGATTTTGACCATTAAATCATTTATGCATCTTAAACTGAGTTCAGTCTTCCCCAACCCCCAGCAAAGAATTTCAATGTCTAATAAGCACAAGGTTATGATAAGAAAATACATTGTAAGAAATAAGAAATTTATATCCTTTGTTTGATTATAATTCCATTTTTAACTCTAGCTGACAGTGTCAGGAGGAATGGAAAGGAATATTATTGCATATTCTTGCATATGTGTTCCTATTAAATTGAGGGAACGTGGAGAGGACTTGGAAGATATCATGTGAGTGACAAGATTGCATGTCCCAGTGCTTGGAGCAGAGTGGGAATCACAGTGTTTGCCCAGATTTTGTAGAGACTAGAGTAATATTTTTATAAGCTAATGACAGCCACTTCAGGAACGAAAGAGCAAAGCAGAGCTGAAAAATTCCTTTGCCCCTGCTTACAATGCTCATCTTGCTTTTGCAAGTTGATTTTAATGTTTTCTTTTGTTTTGTTGTTTTCTCTTTGACTTTACCTTTCAAAGTCCTTTCTTATGCACTTTTATTGCAGAGATTAATAAAATCAGCCTGGATTTTCTGTTCACACTAAGGAGTCAATCAGGAAGCATTTATTAAGTGCCTGTTGTATGTCAGGCCTGTACTAAGCATTTGGGGTTTAACAACTACCTCCCTCACCCCACACCTCTCCATCCTACCTCTGCCTTTACCTTTTTTCTTTCATTCTGTCCAGAGTACTTTCCCCTTTCATTTCATATACCTTGAGCATTTTAAAGGAAATTTACAACATGTTTCTTTGTTTTCCTCCTATCCAAATGAAATTTTATTGAATTTTAGAATTTTAACATGTATTATGAAATGAAAATTATGAGTTTTGAATTAATATATATATAGTCCCATGATATATTCATGGCATATTCTAATTGTGAATATGACTGAACAGTCACAATTGTGTTAGTTAAGCATTGCTTCTGAACAAAAGCATGCTAAGGATTCCATATTTTAAAACTGCTTTCAATTTATTCAAAAGCTAATTTTTTCATCCAGGAAAATACTACTTTTTAAATAGCTATTTGGAATCTCAGAAAATATGTTAGTCCTGTTTCTTTGAAATAAATAGTTCCTGTTTATCACAATTAATAGATATTGAAAATAGATGCAAACACTTAAAAAACACTCTTAAAAACCACAACTTTAATACTACATTCTTACTTCTAAACTTGTCAAATCTTATGCTACTGAACACATCTCAACATTGTCAAGACCTTCCTGAGTTATTAAATTCCATTTCAGAAGGAAATACGGAGAGAAGGCTCAGTTATTCCCTACATGTATGACTTTGAATGTGTCCATTAAACTAGTTGGCCTTAGTTTTTCCATCTGTACTATGGGGAAGTTGAATCATGGAAGAATGATCCAGAGATTACTCCCAATTCATTATGAGAATTAAAGTGAAAAGGTAATATGTATTGTCTTATAACTAGAAATAAATCAGGAACATTAGAAAATAAAAATTATACAACTTTAATAAAAAATAATTGCATTATCAGTTCCTTTCCAATACAGGAAGTTTAAAAATAATTACTTTTGTGGGAAATGTTTTAGGTTTTCTTTAGAGTAATTTAAATCAGTTCTGATAATTGATAAGATTGAATATATAAAAATGTACAGATAGTCTCCCACTTTCAATCATTTACTTCTTTTAAAAACTTTTTTCAGAACTATATGTATATGTAAGTGTGTATATGTATGTGTGTGTGTATATATATATATATGTATATATGTATATATATAATACTTGTACCTGTATATGGAAACATTTCTGTGGACTTGTTATGAATTGTATATTTTTCATCCTTATAAGATGCTTCTTATATTGGTCAAAGGAAATGAATACGACAGAAATTCTTTCTTTTGTCCTTTCTTTACTTTTGGTGAGTTAGCATAGAGCCTGGACATAGGCAATGAGAGATGAAGCTGTTGCCTAAATTAGAACTCTGACTTAACATTTTTGGTGTGAAATTTTACTATCATAAAATAGCTTCAATCCATATAATCTGACCCTGAATAAAAGAGGATACACTGGTTTTCTACATGCAAGTGCAGAGTCCTGAGGGTCAGGAAGGAGATGGAGGAAGGAATACATGTAATAATAAAAGGAAGAGGAAAAGTAAAACAATTTATAAAAATGCTTTGCTTCTTTGGCATTTTCTAACAATCATTACATTCAAAGATGTTGTTTCAAAATTCATACTCTAAACAGGGAAAAGCTATACATTCCTCCTTTATTTCTTTTCTATTCTATTTGATCAGGCTTATATTTTTTTATTATGAAAAGCCATTTTCATACAAAACAGAAGCTCATCTAAAATGAAGCATACTTTTTCTTAGATTATTGACAGCTCTTTAAATCCAGTAAAAAAAAAAAGTATGCAGAATAAATATTCTATAATATAGACCTTCAGATTCTGTTTGTTTACTAGATTGGGAACCCTAAAAAAAAAACACTCAATCAAGAAAATTTTCAGATTTGGAATTTTTTTTTGAGTTTTTATATTCTCAATCTAGATTAATTAATGTAATAAAATCCAGTAGGTGAATGGACAGAGAACTATGTGATATATTATATAAATCCCACAAAAGTAATACTGACTTTTTAGTGATCTGCTAATTTTGATTCTCTCTATTATTTCATACTTCTAATACTGTGGATACCAGAAAATGAATCAATTTTAATTATCCAAATTCAATAAGTGTCTTTATAATGTAGTTTATTTTCTTCTAAAAATCACTGATTTTTAGAAAATAATAGTACTTTCTAAAATATTAATATTTTTCCTACTGGAATGTTATCACTTAAAACAAAAAATAATAAAGGATGTTGGGGCAGAACCTCGAGGAGCAGGAACTAGTCTAAGTCTGAGAGTATCTGCAATGTCTCACGTATCTTGTTTCCCACCTCTGCAAAAAAAAAAAAAAAAAAAAAAGTAAGTATTTTTATTTCTCTTCTTCTGGGGCAAGCTTAATCATCATAATTACAGTGTTTCAATTCTATTGCTCTTTCACTTGACATTATTGTCATTACAATACATATTATTTTCTGGTTCTGCTTATTTCACCTTTCATCACTTCATGGAATTCTTCTCATGTCTCCTTATATTCTTCATATTTATCATCCCTTATGATTTGGTAATATTCTAATTCATTCATGGATCATAATTTGTTTAGCCATTCTCCAATTGAGGGGCATCGTATAGTTTTCTTTTTTATTTTCATTCACAATGACAAGAGAGATTCTGGGAATCAGGAATTCACAATTCTAAGGTGCTCTGCAGATAAATCCGGAAGATAATTTAATAACTTTTCATGAGGCTTTTGTAAACTCAGGCAAAGATATAGGAAATAGCAAGAGCAGCATGTGGGGTAAAGAGAAAATTAATTTCATTTTATTTATCTAGAAGTCAATGCCAACTGTAAACTAAATACTATTCCCCCAAGGCATTTTTTTTTGTTCTCAATCACTTTTGTAAAGCAAGGTTTGCTTGTTTGTTTTAATCAATGAAAACTTACCTAGAATTATATAGATGAAAAAATCTGATAGAAATGTTAATAATTTAGGGTAAATATTATTTAAAACATACTTTATTCTAATAACTAATAACTAAAGACTCTGATTAGTCACCATAGGAATTTGTTAGTGATTTGCTCAGTGCCAGGATTGTTCAGATATATTTGTAAAGTATTTAGACAAACACAGAAGTATAAAAACTACAAAATTTTAACTTTAGAGTTTAAAATTTGACCTTCAATTTCTATCAGGTGGCATATAATAGCACAGAAATATATAAAACTTCTTAATCCCCTATCCCAACCCACAATGCTCATACTTTTTTGGACTCCATGGTTATTTAGCCTTAAATTAAAAAAAAAAATTCTTAAACCTCCTCTCTCTCAGCTGGAATAAAGTTACACCCAGTTACACTTTGGAAATAATTATCTGTTGTTCACTACTCTTACATGTCTCTTAAGAGAAGTAGTAGGGAATGACATAGGAATTATAGTATACTGGAAAAAAAATTAGAGGCAACTAGAAATGAATAGAGCACTGAGACTGGAGTCATCTTCCCCAGTCTAAATATGGCCTCAGATATTTACTACTTGTGGGACCCTGTCCAAGTCACCTGATCTCTTAATAATTAATCCTTAATCCCCAATAAAAGAAAATGGCAAGCCTTTTTTTTTTTTTGACTGTCTTTTTGCTATTAAGAAAATCTCATAGAGAATATGGTCCACAGTTGGACACAATTGAATAACAACAAAAGAAAATTAAGACTCCTATGCTGCTGAAATGTTATCCATACTAGGAAAATTTCTCTGTTACTCCATTAGAACAAGGAATTTTTCTCTGTGACCATTATAAACTTCATAAAGCTTTTTTTCTGATGTTTTATGTTAAACTAATCTCTGGCTCATGGTTCAGAGAATAAAACTCATCATATACTTGTTGAATTAAAATGAATAATTGAGATACCTATAAGCATACATACATCCTCAATATTAATGATATAAATATATAAGGACAAATATATATATATATATGTACACAGACATATATTTATATGTTTACAAGTATAGGTATATACACATGTGTATACACATATTGTATCCACAATGCATTTATAAAAGGAAATGTATGCAAACATATTATATATGCTTATAATTATTTATTACATGCATGTGTATCTATATAATGTGTGTAAAGTAGTGTTCAGAGATGGAATGGATCTTAGAAATAATATAAATCCACTCCTTTCATTTTACAAATGAAGAAATTGAGGCACAGAGAAGTATGCTCTGTTTAAAGTCACATAGCTAGTGATAAGATAAGAAACTAAATCTCAAGTCTCCTGTTTCCTCAACTATTTCCTCTGTAGCACAGTGCTTCTATACAGCTGCAGCTGTAAGAAGATTAATGTGAGGAAGTTTCCAAGCTGCATAAATATATATGGAACAGATTTTTTATCTCTCAGAAAGTTTGTTGATTATGCAAATGAGTTTAATGTTAAAATATCCTTTTCTGTACTGTGCTGTCGTCTCCAGAAACCGCCAATTCAATTGCTCTCTGGTCTAGAAGAGAGACTTCTTTCTCCAGAGAGCCCCCTCAAGTCTGGCCCAGACCAGAGACTCTCTTTCGAGTGCCGCCCTCTTTTATCCTCCCAGAGAATGGGCGTGGGATAATGCAAGGGCTTCTGGGAAAAATTACTTCAACCAATGAACTTGCTCCTCCCCAGGAATTCACAAGTAAAACTCCCAGTAAAGGCCGGAACTAGAGAATTGTTAAGTACCGATTTAGCACTTAGTAAGAACCTAATATCTCATTATCTCATTAGCACTTAGTAAGAACCTAACACTTTTCTTTTTTTTTTTTAATTAAATTCTTTTACTTCATCTGGTATAATGAAATTGGGCCAAATTTAATAAGATGGTATTTAATTGGAATAAATTTAACATTCTATATTTGGGCTCAAAAAACTAATTGCATAAGTACAAAATGGAAGAGTCACGACTAGATATGTCCATATGAATAAAGATTAGGGATTTAGGGAATTTATGTTCATCATGACTTAACAGTTCAACATGAAATCTAAAAATGCTAAAACAAATTTAGATGAATAGAAATATAAATATAAACAGAGTGAAGAAAGTTCTATTGTAGCCTGCCATAGTAAGACTACATATGAAATTTTGTGTTGAGTCCTGGACATCAAATTTTAAGAAAGACACTAAAATCTAGATACCATTCAGACAGTGCCCAGGATGATGAAAGTATTGGAGGACATGCCATAGGAAGATGAAATAAATTAGGATGTTTACTCCACAAATACAACAACAACAAAGCTATAGGCTGATGATAGCTATCTGTCAGTATTTAGAGTTGGACCTTTCTGATAGAATAAGAAGTTGGAAGGAAGCCAGGTACTTGTATAACTCTAAAAACAGGATAGGGAGTATATAATTTCCAATGGAGGGGGGAAGTGGTTATTATTATTAAGTACTGAATCTGTGTTTGTTTAATTGACATTAAAATCATTTTGAATATTTGTGGCAGCCCTTTTTTTCGTGGAAAGAAACTGGAAACTAAGTGTATGTCTATAAGTTGGAGAATGGCTAAGTTATGATATATGAATGTTATGGAATATTATTGTTCTATAAGAAACAATCAGCAGGATGATTTCAGAGAAGCCTGGAGAAACTTCCATGAACTGATGCTGAGTGAAGTGAATAGAACAAAGAGATCATTATACACAGCAACAACAAGATTATATGATGATTCTGATGGATGTGACTCTGTTCAACAATTGACATAATTCAGGTCAGTTCTAATGGTCTTCTGATGGAGAGAGCCATCTGCACCCAGAGAGAGGACAGTGGGGACTGAGTGTGGATCACAATATGGTATTTTTTGCCTTTTTTGCTTTTTTTTTGTTTGTTTGTTTTCTTTTTCATTTTTTTTCCTTTTTGATCTGATTTTTCTTATGCAGCATAATAATTGTGGAAATATGTATAGAAGAATTGCACATGTTTAACATATATCCAACTACTTGCATCTAGGGGAAAGGAGGGGGAGGAAGGGAAAAAATTTGAAACACAAGGTTTTGCAAGGGTAAATGTTGAAAATTATCTATGCATATGTTTTGAAAATAAAAATCTTTAATAATAATAAAATTTATATTCTAAAACTCATTTTGAAGAAATAGATTGTTTAAGATTTATACTCAGAGATTACTATTTTAATATGCCATAATAATGATGGAATCATTGAATTTTTTGTAATATTATATATTAAATTTCTTAGGTTTTTTTTTCATTTTAAAATAATGATTGCATTGTGTTCATAGAATAAGATTTAGAGCTGGAAAATGAATTCACTAGAATTCATCTAATCTAAGTCCCTAATCCTATAGATAAGGAAACTGAGACCTTGAAAAGTGAAGTGGCCTAGCCAAGTTTTTTTTGCAGATATCTAGTAGCAAAGTCAAAGTCCAGATGCAACTTAAAAAAACAGATTAATTTACATAATACTTTAAATATTTTAAAAGACTTTTGCCTCTCTTATCTCAGCTACCCAAAAAATGGGCTTATAGGAAACCAGACTCTGACTACAGTTTGGAGAATCAAAATCACTGAATTGGATGTTAGTTTGATAAAATATCTAACACAAAAAAAAGTTCAACAAACATATTTTAATTAAGAAACCAATCACTTAGTCAATGTAATAACATTAATAGCTGTGGCTTATATAATACTTTAAGGTTTGAAAAGCATTTATCACATTTTAACCTTACAACTTCTAAGTAACTTTAATTTTGTAGCATTCAATTTCTTTTTTTTTTATTATTCTTTTTGTTTATACTGTTGTATTGAGTATATAGATATTTCCCTATTTCTGCTTATTTCACTTTGCATCATTTCATATGTCTTTCCTATGCTTTTCTCCATTTATCATATACAGCCTTTCTTCTAACATGATAATATTCCATTGCAATTCTATATCATAATTTGTGGTATAAATGCATAAATAGCATTGTCAATATAACAAAATATATTCATTTTTCTGTGATTACAAAATGGATGTTATCAAGAGGCCAATATTAGAAAAACTATAATATTATCAAAAGTGATTTATATACTTAGTACTAATAGGAATTAAACAGCCAAGGGGACACTTTTTAGTGCTAGACAAAATGATTCTAAAAATTGTTTGGAATAACAATAGTTCTAGAATATGAAGAAATAATGGGGGGGGGGAGTAAGAATCAATGATGAATAATGCTTCCTGGCCTAAAAGTATATATGAAGTAATAAGTGTAAAAACCAATTCTTGTTTTAAAAACAAACAAAAAAAATCAGTAGAACAGACCCTCTCTACTTTTCCATCTCTCTTGCCTTCTCTCCTTATGCTATTAATCTCTTTCTAAATGCCAATTCTATATGACTTTCACCATTTACCTTCTCTGCTGCTAGAATATCACTGGAAGAAATCACACAGCTAAACTGATTGAGTACATCATAGATTTATGTAGATTATGTCAATTTGTCCCTCACTGATGCATGTCAGTCCTATTAGTCTCTTCCTGATTGACTCTTCAGTTCATTCTCCCCACCCCAGTCACAGTCCTAATATGATTGTCTTCCTATCATAGCTTTCCCAAATAAAGATGACACATGAAATACTAGTTCCAAGAGGAAGATAGGGTGAAAATAGTGACAAATGCCAATTTTTAAAAATTTTTCAGGTTGATACTATAACTTTTTAAAAATTAGTCCTAAGGGGCAGCTAGGTGGCGCAGTGGATAGAGCACCAGCCCTGAATTCAGGAAGACCTGAGTTCAAATCTATTCTCAGACACTTAACACTTCCAGCTGTGTGACCTGGGGCAAGTCACTTAACCTCCGCCTCAGGGGAAAAAAAAAATCAGTGCTATACATGGCAATAATTATCAGACTTTAATTAACTTTATCATTGACATAGACATGCATACAGAAAGATTTTTTTTTAGTATGAAAGGCATCAAACTCATGTGGAAAGAAAAATTATTTATGGTTTATGCACAGATTATTATTTTTATATGCCTAAATAGTAATGGACTCATTGAGGACATCATAGTAAGAAGTAAAAAAAATGGGGAAGCTATTTGTAATTCAGCATTTGTAGTCAATATGAAAATGTAGATTCAATTACCTAAGGGAATATTGTAGACCTGTCTAATATAAAAAGTAATTACTGTATCACAGCTGAGTGGGCTGGGCAACCTGGCTGAGCATCACTTCAAAACTACTGCCTGCCACACAGAACATGGATCTCAGGCTTTTAACAAAGGCCTTGTGTTTTTCTGAAGCAGCATCTTAGATTAGACCAGGAACTGTTATTGTGACCTTCTCACTAAAGTGGGTATGTTCATCCATTGTCCTCAACATTATTGGTGATTGCTGAGGATTTTATTCTAATATGGTTCCTCAACAAGATATTTGCTTAATAAATTTACTTAGTAATGTTAATTCCTTGATAATCTATGAATTCCTAGTCTGAAGCTCTTAAGGGAAAACCTAAGTAGTCATATTGAGTCTAAAGACTCAGAAAAAAAAAAAAAAAAAAAGAAAAGCTCTGAAGATAGATTCTCAGTGTTGTGTTTCTAGTTACATCTCTAGGAAAGAGAAGTAGAATATGAAGAGAAAAGAAAGCAGCAGAATTTAAGTCTCAAACATGCAAATGCTCAAGCAGACCTCTGATCTCATACAAATCTCCTTGGGTCTAGAACAGTCTGGGCCAAAGTACTAAGATTCAGGGGCTAATTTTCAACCCTCTCCTCACTTCATTCTGTATATGGCATATCTATTATAGCTATCTACTAAATAGTAATTATAATAAATATTTTTTGTTTGTTATCATGAACTCTTCTCTGCAGGTTCTTAAGCAGAGGAAGAATCCACCCTGTAATATTCCAAAAAATCGAAAGGCAGAGGAAGGACAACAAGAAAGCAGAAAAAAAAATTAAAGCGGATTCCTCAGGAAAGTTGAAGAAATTTTCATTGGTGGCTGTTCTTAAAGGAGCCAACCTGCCCTCAGCTCAGATATTTTAAATTGGAAAGTCAAAAGAAACTCCAATAGGAAAAACCTTCTGATGAAAAAAAAAAGTTGTCTATAAGATAAATATAAGATGGTCAAAAGGTCTTTAATTGCCTTTCTAAACTTCAGTTGTCTAATCTATAAAATGTAATCTATGTAATAAGAGTTGTGAAGAAAGTACTTTGAAACCTTAGAGCACAGTATAAATGGGAGTTGTCACTATTATTGTTACTTTAAAAATCTACTTCTAATGTTTTCTTTTAATATTTGATATTAATATAAAATTCAGAGACAAAGCAAAGCAAAACAGAGAATACTTGACCACACTTTCACATCTCATCTTCAAAGGAAGAAGTTGAATTTTTCAAAAATAATTTCTTGAGAGAATCATATATTTTTTGAATATATAGTTTTGAATAAGATTTTGATGTTAAGAAGAACTAGTTGAAGCCTAGCCTTTAATAAAAATTAACTTTGTGACCATGGAAAAGTCCCTTAATTCCCCCTTAACTCCAGGACACTCAAGTAGACTGTAAATTATAGATAGGTTGACAGTTTACATATCATTTTCCATAATTAAAATTTCTTTAATAAATAAAATTTCAGGCCTAACCACCCAAAACCCAAACAAATACAATTTCTTAAAAAAGAAACATTTACCCCAAAATGACATATACTGAAATCAGCATAAGTGGTATGATAGAGTAAATGTATGATTAGCAAAGGAAGTGAGCCAATTACGTGGCCTAAGTGAAGGATAATAGCTGGATAGTCTGAGAGATTCATTATTACATTCAAAATTTCAAAAAATAAAAAAAGCTTAGGGCATGATCACCAGAATATGTTCTATGGATTCTGGATTTTCTCTGAAGAATATGAACCAGGGTCTTTTTGGATGAAAATGCATCACTGAGCTTCAGTCTTTACTGGCAGAAGAAATGTCTATATCAATGAGATCATACTTCCAAAGAATATTGAAGTAATAATGGCTGACATTAATAAAGAGTTTTAAAATTTGCAAGCAACAGTGTCTTGGACTGTTACAAGCACTTAATATATGATCATTCACTGACTGATTTGTAATCAGTTCTATTAGGATATTAACCTAATTTTACAGATGAGAAAGCTGAGGCTTAACAAGATTTTCCCACAGTCATAAAGGTGATAAGTGTTGAAAGATAAATTCAAACCAAAATATTTCTGACTTCACAAGTCCAGACTTCTCTCTAATACACTATCAATTTTTTTTGGAGAAACACTTCTGATATTTTAGTAATGTGTATCATATTGTAAAGGTCTGTGTCATATGGAATCTTGGCTATTGTTAGGAAGATTCATAGAGTATAAAGTAAAGATGTGTTGCCATGATAGGAAAATGTATATCTGACACAAACAAACTTTATTTAGCCTCAATATCTGGATTAAGCAGTAGAGAACATTTGACCATATTTTCACCTCTTATTCCTTAAAAAGAAAACATTTGACCATCTATCCTTCTACTATGGATTGGATTGTGTTTAGGTACATTCAGAAGTATGGGCAGGATGAGAAATAGCCCAGACAGAGAAACAAAGGAGGAGATTATAAGCAAAGAAAAGAAAAGAAAGTATGGTTTTTGCATTATTTGTATGACATGAGAATCATCACATTTTTGTTTTTTAAGGGGAAGACATGGAATATTATTCTCCATTTTAACCCATCTACCTTGGATTTTTGTAAACTTTAATTCTGTAACTAAATGAATAGAAATGTCATCAGATGAAAGGATGATACCTAATAATCCTACTAAAAACAATATGTTTTACCAATGAAGTTTCTTTAAAAATATAATGAAAAATATCTCTTAATGGCAGAGAAATAAAAAATACTAGGAGAGAAAAGTGTGTCCATTGTCAAGCAAGGTCTTTCTTTTTTAACTTGGTTATATTTATTTTTTTTATACAAGGGAAGGTTTACAATGGAAAGAGTAAAGACTTTGAAAGACATTAAAAGAGTAACTGAATTCAAATCCTTTCCGGGACACTTTCTGTTCATATGGACCTATTCAAGTTATTTATCTTTGGTTATTTCATTTTCTTAATCTATAAAATGATGTAGTTGAACACAAATACCTCTAAAGCTATTTTCAGTTTTAGATCTATAAATCTATGATCACAGGGTTCAATCCTAAAGGAAGGTAGATGGGAGATGATGTTAGATATAAAGATATTAAAACATTTTGAAAATATTGTATATTTAAATGTGGAATTGTCTTTTCAAAAGCCTTACTTACCTTTACGGTTTTAAAATTTTTGAAAGACTTACTGATGATGTGTGCAAAAGGCATATGACTAGAGAGTCCAAAACCTAACAAAATCTCATTTCTTTGCTAAAAATAGATTATATATGAATAGCACTTTCATCCTGAGGTTTTAAGTACCTTATACTTTCCAGTAATGATAAGGGAAGCAAGTAAAGAAGGAGAGGTATAACTCCATGTAACTCAGTAGCTGAGATTTTCTGTATAAATCATATTTTTGCAAATCAAATTGTGCTTCTGTACTCAAGGGAACAAAAGAGAATTAAAAAAACCTGGCTCTATGTTCATGTACAAGTCTTTGCTCACAGTAGGACACTGTCGATTGTTTCTATTGAAAGGGAAAAATGGAATCACATTTTTATTTTATTTTTCCCTGAGGCTGGGGTTAAGTGACTTGCCCAGGGTCACACAGCTAGTGTTAAGTGTCTGAGATCAAATTTGAACTCCGGTCCTCCTGAATTCAAGACTGGTGCTCCATCCACTGCGCCACCTAGCTGCCCCCTTGGAATCACATTTTTAAAAATTAGGATTTAGAATAGAAAGACATCTTAGAGGTCATTGAGTCCAATCTCTTCTTTTTTATATGAAGATGCTGAATCCCAGAGAGTAAAGTGAGTTCTAAAAATTGAAAATGAAAGTATAAAGGATTGGCAAATGTATATGAAAAAGGCAATGATTCCCAAAGTTACCCAGGTAGCAGAGTCAGGATGATTCAATTCCATGCTCTCTGTGCTGGAATGACTAGATTCATCTAGAAATCACTTTAGATATCATCTATTCCAATTCCTGGATTTTACAATGGAGGGAAGTGAGGTTGTCAGAGATGACTTCATCGTGGTCATTTAATTAGATTCAGATAGGTAAACACCCAGAACTTAAGGCATATGAAATATTAACATGATTGGTTGTAATTCAATATGTGGAGTTCTGATGAGCTTGTTTATACGTATTCATGATAGAAGGCTTCTTTTACACACTTCTGAGCATTTGCAAGATAACCTCTTTCCTGTGGGCACATCGTATAGTGAAGGAAAACCTTTTCTTTGGCTACCAAGCTGGAACTAAGTATGCATACAAAAGGATTTAGTCAATGGTCACTCAATTTCTCATCTGACAGATTTTTAGAGAAGAAAATTGCTATAAGCTGCTAAGTAGGAGAGAGGTGGGGATAAAAGGCCAAGGTCTCTCTCTGCCTTGGGACTAATTGTCCTGACCTATTTCATGCCACTCAGATGACTCTTAAAGGAGAGAATAAAGCTTATGATCTTGTCCAATTCTGCCTCACTTAAATCTGATTCACTTGCAAGTCAAGATATCACCCTTCTGATGATCCTCTTCAAGATCAAAGGACAACTGTTTGTCAATGCATTGTTAATGTGTATACATTATACTAATGTTATTTATTAATCATTTTTCATTCCCATACCTAGCCAACTAAAGAGCTTGTCTGTGCACCCATGTCTTTTAAAAATTATTTTTAAATAAAATTCCCTTTGTTGTAACAAAAAAAAGAAACAAAGGACAAAAAGCAACAAAGGAAAGAGGTAGCTATTCCTATATCACACTGGGTCATCATCTATATATGAACCACTGGTATTTGGGATAAAGTATCTGGAAATAGGATTGACAAGCTTATGGTCTTTTTGAGCTTTGAGAGGTTGGGAGCATCAAAGTTGGGAGCAGAGATCACCAGAGTTGCCAGAAGCAATAACTAAATACCGTGAGGAACCAGACCTGAGGAGAGAATTGCATAACCCAGTCAGACTTGTAAATTGAGACACTGCATCCTGCAACGAGACAGGCCAGGTGAGCAAGGAACAGCTCATCCATCATATCACCATGTCCCTAAATGAATATAATGGGGATTCTGAGAATAGAGAAAAGAGTCCCAGGATTTGCTGTTTTGAGGTATTCCTCAGCCCCATATGTTTTCTACCTTTGTACCTGATTACCTTTGTGCTAAGTTTAAACTCACTCTCCCCAAAAACCATATGTATAGAGGGAAAAATGAATTCCGTTTTTCTTAAGGGAGGGGACTGGATTGTATTGTAACTTTTGTTCTTGCTATATCTTCTCAATAAATATTGTCACCAAAGGCCAATTGATGACATTATGAAAAGCACACTGGATAGGGGCTTTTGAGTGACTTTTGAGTAATTACAAATCCTGGTTATAAAGAGATAGAATACTGAATCCAGGAGCAGTCAGTAACTCTTTGGGGATCTAACCTATTAAGGTAAATGAAGATTAAAAGAATGAGTACAGAAGGGGTTAGAAAACTATATGTTCTGTCTCCCTCAATTAGATAGTGAGTTCCTTAAGAGTAGGGACTGTCTCACTTTTCTATTTGTATCCCCAGAGCTTAACACATAATAACTAATTAATGAATGCTTTTAATTCATTCATTCATTTATTATCTATTTATTATTATTCAGCTGCCCTCTTTGCTTTGTCTTTTGTCATTAGGGTTTTTTAAATTACATTTTTATTGTGAAATTAATAATGATCAGTAAACATTTCAATGTACAAGGACAAAAGAATTGCAGGTGAAACTACAAAATTTTGTTGATGATAGGTTTTTTTTAATATATGTAAAACTTGACAAGGTAGTAACACAATTATCTTACCCATGTCTTTTTCTGAACTTCTTTTTGTTTTCTTTTGGGTAGTTAGAAATACTCAAATCTTTTTTTAAACAATCTTTTCCTCTTTTTTTTCTTTTTGATGTACTATTTCTCTAGGTTATATGCACTTCTCTTTATCTCTTCTAAAGCCTTTACTTTCTGAATGCTAGGATCAGTTCTGAAGTACTACAATCTTAGGATAGCATCAAACCTACCCCAGCAGATTCTATGACTTAATTTGATTTTCAAAATTAAAAAGCTTCAAGTTTTCTTCTCAACTAAATTAAGATGAGCTGAAATATTGCCATCTTTCCTAGGAGAGCACTCAATCAGTAATAATTTGCTGTAAAACTTTCTAAAAGGATATATGGCTCAACCAATAAAGAAGAAATAAGCAACCACAGAACAAAGCCTACCATGCTTTTCGCACTTTTATAAAAAGCATGTCCAAAAGGCTAATTAGAAAAAAATATTTTGGTTGTTTAAGCTGGATATTAGTGGGAATGATTCAGACTCTTTTACATGCACATCTGTGGCATCCCTCAGGATTTTCTGGTTCCTTTTGATTTCTGCATATCAGCTAAAACAAATGCCAAATGAGAATTTTAAAACCAAAATCTGATGTGAGTTTATCTTTCTCAGGATTCTAAGCTATTAAAACAATGAACTATTTAAAATCTCAAATTATCTCATATCCAAGGAAGAAAGTTTGACAGAGGTACTCTCTTTGTTATGCAGAGCATTAGATAGCATCACAGCATTTGGAACTGAACTGCCAGCTGAGCTCAGTTTCCTTTTTGACTCTGACAATGATTTGCTATGTCACATTGAGCAATTCAATTTGTCTCTCTGGGACTTAGTTTGCTCATCTATGAAATGGGGGTGAGACTAGATCTCAAAACTTCCTTTTCAAGCTAAAATTCTATGGAAAGCTTTTGGTATGTGTCACAAAGAGAGGTACATTCCTCATACACATACATACAGATATCAACTATACATACCATGGGTATCTCAAATACAACATTTCCAAAACAGAATTCAATTTCTTTTCCCTGAAATCTTTCCCCTCTTTTTAACTTTACTATTTCACAGAATCAAATAATTTGAGAAGGGGAAGAGATCTTATCCACCATCTAATCTAGCCTTCCAGAAGAAAAAATGAGATGGAGGAGGGAAGAGATCCTAACACACCTGAGAAGAGATCATTTAGCCTCTGAAGCTGTCCAAGAAAAGGGAATACTGCACCTCTTGAGATGACCCATTCCATCCCACTCTTGGATGGCTCTCTTACCAAGTTTTCGCTAATATCAAACAAAATTTGCCTCTATAATGTTCTCTGAGTCCTGACAGAACAAGTTTAATCATTTCTTGTTACAAATATTGAAAATAATTTAATGTATACTTTGAATATTTATTTGCTACTTTAAGCTAATCCCCAGTTCCTTCAGCTGATCCTTTTACAGTCATGAATTCAAAATGTGGATATTCTTCAACTTATCAATATTCTTTTTAAACTTAGTTCCCAGAATTGAATGTAATACTCCAGATAACATTTGATAAGGGCAGAGTATAATGAGACCATTACCTCCTTGTTTCTAGAAATTATGCTTGTTTTAGTTTTGGGGCTGCAACATCATGCTACTGACTCATGTTGAGCTTGCAGTTGACAAAAATTTTCTTTTGAGGCTTTCAAAGCTATGCTCCACTTGTTCTTCTCCATTACCCTTCACAAGCAATCAGTTACTAAGTTTTGTCAATCCCCTAGCCAAGTCTTGAACAAGCACCACTAGTTCATCTTTTGCCTCAATTCTTGCCTAGCTTTAAGTCACTGAATGGTATTGCCTCAGACAAACTGAGACTTGGGAAAGGTGCTAGTTTAAAAAGGCCAAGGTCTCCTAGTGCATCTTGGGCCATCTCTGGTTGTCCTGGCCTATGTTTTGCCACTGGACTCAGATGACTCCAGGGGAGAGTGTGAGGCTGATGATTTTGCACAGCCCTGTTTCACTTAAATCCAATTCATTTGCAAGTCAAGACATCACCCTCCTGATGTCACTGATTATCTTTGAAAAAGGATTGTTTAGCAGTCAAACAGGCCAGTATGATGTTCCTCATACAAATAATCCATCTCTAGTTTCCAAATCTTTGTCTCTCATGCCTGGAATGCACTTACTCCTTACCACTGACTCTCACAACTTTTTACATTGAAAAGTTTGTGTTGGCTGATCACAGGTTCATAATTTAAAATAAAAACTAACTGTTAAAATAAAATCCTAATGATTAAGGGCAAATTAAAGAAGAGATTTGAATTATCTAGATAATGAAAAATAGCAAGATTTTGGATTCACTCTCTAGAGAAAAATTTCATCTTCTCTACCATCATATGATTCTAGGGATAACCTAAGGGACAGAGAAGTGGCTCACACTAATGCTATTGTCTGGAGTCCTCAGTTCATTAAGATCAGGGATTCTCTTTTGTCTTTCCTTTTATCTCCAACATTTTGCAACATGCCTAAAATATAGTAGATACTAAATATTTGGTGAGTACTCCAGTATGTTACTCTTAACCACTAGTTACTCTTAAGAGTTATGTACTCTTAACCACTAGTGAATAGTACCATTATTCCATTCAACCAATTGACATCAATTAATTTTCCAAAAGAGATTTTACTATATATGTGTTTATATTTATATTTACTACAAAAGGATGGAAAGAAAAAATATAAACATTCCCACTCCCCAACAACTGTGGGGCATAATTTCTTATACCACCTTCAGATATGATAAGAGTGAGTTCGAAACCTAAAGTGTTTCTTACAATACATAGCTTTCATCCTATCCAGTTCACTTCCAAATGCATCACATTTCTGCTACTGCTAGACTAGGTTTGGCAGGTTGTT
>NC_133617.1:407443252-407463252 GCF_048593235.1 Sminthopsis crassicaudata
TCTACCTACCAAGACAAACCCAGGAACTTTATGAACAAAATTACAAGGCATTTTTCACTTTAATAAAGTCAGATCTAAACAATTGGAAAATATTGATTGCTCATGGGTGGACTGAATTGATATAATAAATCATAATTCTACCTAAATTAATTTACTGATTTAGTACCATACAAATCAAATTGCTAGAAACTTATTTTATAGGGAAGAGCAAAAGGTCAAGAATATCAAGTGAATCAGTAAAGAATGGTGTGAAGGGAGGTGGCCCAGTCCTAATAGGTCTCAAATTATATCACAAAGCAGTAATTATCATAATTTGGTACTAGTGAAGAAAACAAGTGGTATATCAATGGAATAGTTGGTTATTGTCCTTCTCAAGAGGACTAAAGTATCATCACTATGTTAGAGTCAACTTTTACAGTGTGTCTCACAGTGGCTGATGAGACCACTATGAGCTTGGAGTGCTCGAACACAGATCGGACACAAATAGACCATATGAACATTTGGGGGTAGCTTCTCTAATTTTGTACATTTTGCATTTCTTTTGCACTAATTCAATTCTGATTTGCTCATAGAGCACAGAACTTTCTCTGATGAGGGTACCACATGCTGGATGGTCCGATACCAGTGTCTCCCATGTTATATAATTGATTCTGAAGTTCTTAAGTGATACCTTGAGAGTATCCTTGTATTGCTTTTTCTGATGACCTTGTGAGAGCTTGCCCTGTGTGAGTTCTCCATAAAATAATTTGGGGGGGGGGGCAAACATACATTCAAATAATGTGGCCAGCCCAACAGAGATCTATTCTGCAGTATCATTGGATTAGGTACCCAGTACACATTAGCAAAAGACCATAATAATCTTGTGCTTAATAAATGCAAGGATCCACATTTTGGGGACAATTTGAGAAAAACTGCTGGGAAAACTGGAAAAGCAGTTTGGCAGAAACTAATTATAGACAAATATCTCACTATATATCAAGATAATGTCAAAATAGGTAAATTATTTATACTTAAAAGTGTGCTATAATAAGCAAATTAGAGCAAGGTGGGATTGTTTCCCTGCCAGATCTGTAGATAAGGAAAGGATCTGTGACCAAGCAAAAAATAAAGAGAACATTACAGGTTGTAAAATGGATAATTTGGATTATATTAAAAATTAAAAAGGATTTGCACAAAGTCAATGTAATTGTGATATATGATTGTAAAGGAGTACTACTGTATTGTAAGAAATAATGAGCAAGCTTTCAGAAAAACCTGAAAAGACTTACATGAATTGATGAAAAATGAAGTGACTAGGACCAGGACTTTTTAAACAGTTACAACAATACTGTATGATGATCAATAGTGAATAACTTAACTATTTTTTCAAATACAATGAAAGAAATTATAAGAGGCTGAATACAGAACAAAGTATACTATTTTTCACTTTTTTTCCCCCTCACAGGTTATTTTTTTTCTTTTGATTTTTCTCTTCTTTCATAACATGACTAATATGGAAATATGTTTTACATGTGTAATCTATATCAAATTGATTATTGTCCTAAGGAGGGGAATTGTAAGGGAGTGGGTAAGGGAGTAGTACGAGAGAACATTTGAAGCTCCAAAAATTTTTAATGAATGATTAAAAGTTGTTTTTACATATGAATGGGAAAAATAATATTAAAAAAAAAAACACTTTGTCCCAGACATTATGCTTAGCAACAAAAATAAAAAAACAAAAACAAAACAAACCAACAAAAACAAACAAAAAGCAATCACTATCCTCAAGGAGCTCACAGTATAATTAGAGAGATAACATGCAAACAATATACAGACAAGTTATGTACATATAAATTGAAGATAATGAAAAGACTAGAAGGGTAAAAGGGAGAGCAGGTTTTGAAAACTATATGAGGAGGGAAAGCATTTCTGATTAGGAGGGAAAGAATTCTAAGGAACAAATGGCATGACATGTAAAAAAGAACCACAACATAACATACATAAATGTTAACTTATTTATACAAGGTTCCCCAATAAGGGGCTTTATTCTTATATATTGCTGGGTTGTATTCTCGAGGTCCTAACGCTAAAGAATATGTCAGTCAGACATCTCTGGTCTCTGTCTTTCTCTATGTGTGTCTTTTTGTATCCTTCTATCCGTTTTTATCTCTGTGTTTCTTTCTCTGTCACTACTTGTATCTCTCTATATATCTCGGCCAAGTCTCAGTCTGTCTTTCTGTGCCTTTATTTCTAAGTCTCTGTCTTTTTTAGTCTGTTTCTTTTTCTGTCTTTCTCAACTCAGTCCTAGTCTCCATTCTAGGTATAATGGTATAGGAATTTAGTTTTATTTAGTTTATTTAATTTATTTATTTAATTGATTTAGTTTAATTAATTCCTCTACCACAGAAAAAGCAAAAATTCAGAAAACAAATACAAAATGCAACTATTATATTCTCTACAGAAGGCTTAAAAGGCAGTTTTGGGATGATTCTATTATGCTGTCCATTCCAATTCTATTCTGTTGAACAGAATTTGAATTCATCTCTTACCTGCACTATATGATCTCACAAGGTTAAGGTCTCCTGATTAGCCAGAGAAAAGGCTTTTTTTAGTCCTTTGAGGCAAAATGATCCTAAAAGTGAAACTGTTTTCCTCTGAGAAGCAGGAAGTCTTCCTGTTGAGCAGCTGGTACCTGACTCAGGAGTTCAGGAACTCAGTTTCATGAGTAATCTCTAAGGCTGGAAACATTCATTTCTCAGGATCTTTAGTTAATGACTTGTATGTAGGGAAAGATACAGAGATGGTAAAAAGCAATCAGTTACTTAAGTTATAGCTTCAGATCCACCTAGGTAAGTATATATTCCTTCTGACTACTGATGGTACCAACTGAGTAAGGAAAAAAGGTGGATAGTGGCTTACAACCTAAGGGAATTTTAAAAAAGAGATCTCCCTTCACCCAAAGAAAAAGAGCCCAAAAGAGAATGAATGAAATAACTTCTATAGCTTTTATAGATCAACCCCAAGAGGACTAATGAAAGTAAAGGGGTGTGTTGAAGGGAAAAAGATTGGGGAAAGCAGCCTCCAACAAGACACCTATAATACCTATAGTTACTGGAGATCAGTCTGAGGAGATCATCAAGTTCTCCCAACAAGGCACCATTCCCCCAGCAAGGGATCAGAGCATATGCCCAAATCCACAGAAGATTCCCCAATCCAGTTGAATTAGGAATGAACAGAACAATTCCTGTTATATAAACTTAAAATTTCATTAGGTATTTTATATATTTTGTACATAGAAAATGCTTTAATAATAAAAAGTGACTTCTCAATAGCCAACTAGCTGCTCCATTATGTTTCAATTCAGGCTTAAGGCAAAAAATGACATTACTTCTGAAGGTAAATTTTGTTTTTGCAACAATCATCGGTTAATTTAGCAATGGTTTTACATTTGAACACCTGCTGGGAAATAGACCAAAAATAGCAACTCCCCCTGAGAGGAGACATTACAGCATTTTTTCTGAACATGAGGAGAGTAAAATAGATTATCACAGTTCAATTCAATTCAGTTCAATAAGCATTTATTCAGCACTTGCCACAGGCCAGGAACTGTGACACCCCTTAGAGGTACAAAGACAAAAAAATGAAACAGTTTTTACCATTAAAAAGCTGACATTCTACATTTTAAAAGTTCACAGATAAGAAAACAGATGTTGCATTAAACACACACACACACACACACACACACACACACACACACACACATGATGATGGGGACAAGAAGTGGAACATACCAACAGCTAAGGAGTCGTTGAATAGAAAAGTGACTTGGTCATACTTACTCTTTAGAAAAATCAAAAGGACAGTGTGAATGTCCATTCCCACAAAGTCAGTGCACATGTTCCATGGAGTGACCCTTGTCATGTTCAAATGAAAGTGGCATTGGTATCACTGGAAAGAAAAGCTGTTTTGGAGGGAGATCCCATAAAACTTGGGAACTGAATGTGGTGAGGTTAAGAGAGAAGGAAAAATGGAAAATGAATCCAGGTGATAGGGAACCATCACCTGCCATCAGCAGAAATTAGGAAATTGGGCTAGGAGGTAAAAATGACAAGGTAACTTTTTCATATGTTAAGTATGAGATACAATATAGAAAGGAGTAGACATCAGTGAGACAGTTTGAATGCAGCTCTGGGATCAGGGGAGAGACTAAGCCTAGATATTTAAGATGTTTACCTGATATTTTGTTTCAGCATTAATCCTCTGCTAGGCTCCAATGTATACTGTTTCCCTTTTGCTGATTCTCAGTAATGTATCTCTTTTCAGGAGCTAGTTTCATGTTAAAATAATGCAAGTTATTGCTTTCCTTCATAACATTTGAAGGAGTGTTTATCCATCTCTCATCACGAAGCTCTAGGCCAGTAGAAATGTTGCTGTAAAAATGCTAATATGTTTAATTGCTTATAGTGGTGACAACAGAAAATGCTATTACAATATTATGTTGGTTAGCAAATCACAAGCTATGACCTTTAAAAATTGCTGCCCAAATGAATTTTTAAAAAAAAATTCTGACTTTTGTTTGGAAGATATGATTTGACTGTTGGAGAGCCTAAAAGCAAATTAAAGATCATAGCATCATAGTTTTAGAATTAGAAAGGATATTAAAGGACAGATAGTTCACCCTCCTCATTTTTATAGAGAAGGAAACTGAACCACAGGAAAAGTAAAATGATTGTCCAAGTTCTTTTGTATCTTTTGTTTTAACATTGCCTAGACTTTTTCATGTATGCTTTCTACTCCCCCTCCGAGATAGGCATCCCTTATAATAAAGAATTTTGAAAAGAAACTGAAAAGAAGAGAAAAATTCAACAATGCCAATAAATACATCAAATAAATTGCCTCTGACTCTTCTCCTCTAACTCCCTGTGCCACCTCTGCAAAGAAGTATCAGACAAATAATAAGTGGTAGAGTCAGTATTCATTTATTAGTAGATCATCTAGTTAAGGCAAATACTGACTCTTAAAGAAATTGCCATAGAAATCTAATTGGATGATAAATAGTCAAAGGATATGAACAGACAGTTTTCAGATGAAGAAATTTAAACAATTTCTAGTCACATGAAAAGGTGCTCTAAATCACTATTGATCAGAGAAATGCAAATTAAGACAACTCTGAAATACCACTACAAACCTCTCAGATTGGCTAAGATGACAGGAAAAGATAATGATGAATGTTGGAGGAGATGTGAAAAAACTGAGACACTGATACATTATTGGTGGAACTGTGGACAAATTCAACCATTCTGGAAAGCAGTTTGGAACTATGTTCAAAAAGTTATCAAACTGTGCACACCCTTTGACCCTGTAGTGTTTCTACTGAGTTTATATCCCAAAGAGATCTAAAAGGAGGGAAAAGGATCCACATGTGCAAAATTGTTTGTGGCAGCCCTTTTTGTTGTGGCTAGAAACTGGAAACTGAATGGATGTCCATCAACTGGAGAATGGCTGAATAAATTATGGCATATGAATGTTATGGAGTATTATTGTTCTATAAGAAACAACCACTAGGATGATTTCAGAGAGGCCTGGAGAGACTTACATGAACTGATGCTGAGTGAAATGAGCAGAACCAGGCGATCATTATACATGGCAACAACAAGACTATACAATGATCAGTTTTGATGGGTGTGGCCCTCTTCAACAATGAGATGATTCAAACCAGTTCCAATTGTTCAGTGATGAAGAGAGCCATCTGCACCCAGAGAGAAGACTGTGGGAACTGAGTGTGGACCTTAACATAACATTTCCACTCTTTCTGTTATTGTTTTCTTGAATTTTTGTTTTCCTTCTCAGGTTTTATTTTTCTTTCTAGATCTGATTTTTCTTGTGTAGCAAGATAAATATGTATACATATATTCAATTTAACATATAATTTAACATATTTAACATATGGACTATCTGCCATTTAGGGGAGGGGTGGAGGGAAGGAGGGGAAAATTTGGAACACAAGGCTTTGCAAGGATCAATGTTGAAAAAATTACCCATTCATATGTTTTATAAATAAAAAGATATAATAATAAAAAGCAAAAAAAAATTTTAATCTAATTGGATCCCAGAGTATGTATTCTGTGAAGTCCAGGCATACCTTCAGTACCTAATACAATACCTAGCCTAGACTAGGTATTTAAAAACTGTTTATTGAAATTTTACCTAGGAAATTGGCAAAGATAACAAAACATAGTAATAGTCCATTTTGAAGAGGTTGCAGAAAGACATTATTAGTGCATCATTGGTGAAGCTATGAATTATTACTATGACCATTCTGGAAAGCAATTTACAGTTATGCAACAAAGTGGCTAAAATATTTGAACCAGGAATTTCACAGGTAAGCATAGGCCTCAATGAGATAAAAAGGGGGGCTCCATATTCACAAGATAATTTATAACATCACTTTTCATAGTAGAAAAAAATCAAACAAAGTAAATATCTATTGACTGAGGATTTACTGAAAAAAATTATGGCACATAAATGTCATAGAATATTCCTGTGCTATAAGAAATGATGAATATGAAGAATACAGAGAAGTATAGAAAGATTTACATGATTTACATAAAGTAAAATGAATAGAGCCAGGAATGACCACAATGGAAGCAAATGAACTACTCCAAAACAATAAAAAATGAATGATGCAAAAGGATAAAAGATAAATTTTATCCCAAAGGAGAAATATAGTAAGATAATTCACATACATACTTTCTCACACACACTTCTTTGCAGAGGTAGCACAAGGAGTGGAAGGAGAAGGGTCAGAGGCCACTGAGGAGGAGCATTGCATACAATGTCAATTTATTTGATGTATTTATCAATATTGTTGAATTTTTCTCTTCTTTTCAGTTTCTTTTAAAAATTCTTTATTATAACGGATGCCTATCTGGGAGGGAGAGTAGAAAGCATGTATGGAAAAATCTAGGCAATGTAAAAAACAAAAGATATCAATAAAAAATGTTTTTTAAAAAGTTAATACAAGTTGACTGACTCATCTTTTATGCTTTGATTCTTTACAGATGATAGCTTTACAAAAACATGAACACAATTCTTAATTATGAAACAGAAGACAATTTTGAAAAGTCTTTTGAGTTTAGTAGACAGATTATTAGTTTTGGAGTCAGGAAGATCTGAGTTCAAATTTAGCCCTAGACACTTAACAGCTTTCTTGACTCTTGGTAAGTCACTTCACTTCTGAGGAAGTAACCAAGTATTTGGCACAAAACTAAGTGCTTAAAAATAGGCTCAGGGAATTCAGGAAATTTGAATATAACCTCAGGATAGATCAAGAACTTGTTAAATATTACAATAGTCATCCTTGTAGGTTTTCCAAGAACTTCAATGACTGCATAAAGTTTCAAGGGACCCTAATGGGCACAAAAGATTCAGAAGGACCACCCAGAGCCACCAGTGCTCTAAGGGGCTTCAAGGGCCTCTTGCAGGATTAAAATTTCCCCCCTCCCTCAAAGTCCTGTAAATCTTCTTGCTAGGGCCTCCCAAACGCTATCAAGAAATGAAAACCTTTCCCTTTCATCTGGCAGGAATTTACACAGCACCAACAATGCCTGAACCTGGACCGGAAGAAAATTTCCTTAATAGAAGATTTGACATTGTTGGTACTTGAAATGTGCAAAAACTCTTTTAAAAAATCATTCTGTTCTAAATTCCCACATTCCTGGACCATCCCTGTTCTTTGGGAAATATAGTGAACACATGATATAAATCTTCTTACTCTGTTCCCACCAATTAGCACTGATCAAATGCTGTGGAGGGATGAAACATTGCTAAAGTGTTTGTGCTGCTGAATGAGTCATCTGAGAGGATGAATACATGGCTCAGGCTTGTTCTTCTGTAATGGGGCACACAAACAAACATCCTTCTGCAAGGCAGGGATCTTTAACCAACTGGGTTGGTTTTGAGTTATTCAGAAAGGTTGAAAAAATTTTAGTGTTAATTTTAAAAAGTGTAAACTCTTAGAAAAGGTGAGGGGAAAAAAACTTAGTACACTCCTTGTAAGAGTATAGAGAATGAATTTTGGGAGAAATTTTATACACCTTAGCTACTCCAGGGCAAAACAGAAAAGGAATTCATGAAGTGAAATTAAATTTATTGATTTAACTGAGAAATTTACAAATATTGACACTGAATAGAAAGAGAAGTTTTTTGTTTTGTTTTGTTTTTTTTCTGAGTGCTTTGTTCAAGGCAACAAGAGTTGACTTGATTGATGATTATTAGACTATGATTCCCAGTTCCTTGGTTGAGAATTTAATATAGGCAAGCTTTCCAACTTCAACTCATTGTAAGTTTATGACTGTCTTCAGTGGGTAATCCTGAGCAGGTAAAGTTTTTCAGTCTGATTCACCTATTTTCTTCTTGACAGATCCATAGGAAAGCAGAAAAAAACAAATTATTATTTCTCATAAAATTTAAACATGCCTTTCTGGGTAAACAAGTGAACAAGAAAAAAAAATTGAAAAAGAGGGGAATGGGGAAAATCCATCTTCAGAGTACTTTAAGCTACCCACTGAGGTTTCTGTAAATTTTCACCTATAGGAGACAAATAGTTTTGCCCAATTCTAGAAAAGTCTAAATTTCATTGATGAGCTGTATATACAGATGTCACTCCCCACTCCAACAAAATTTTGTCTAAATAAATGAAGCAATAACCCTGGAATTGTTTTGGTCAGGCACAAAGAAGTTGCAATGAAGAAAAATCGAAGATTCTCTTCATGCAACTGGAAAGACTGTTCTTTGAAATGGAGCCCATTACTTGATTTATATTTGTGGACAAGTGTTATTACTATATTTCTGATTTGTGATTTCATCAGGACATTTCTCTACTAATGTAAATTGGTACCTTCTCTATAACTTACCATCTTAGGTAACTATACACACACGTGTGCACATATATGTACATATGTCTGTACATACAAACATTTATAAGTCTATATGATCAAGATACTATGGTCCATAGATAAAGAAATTCTCTTATAGCCAAGAAGATTCCTGATACTAATAGACATTGGCTTTGAGATTTTTAAACTGTGGTTCACAACCCCATCTGGGGTCTTATAACCAAGTATGGGTGTAACAAAATTATGATTTATTATCAGTAAAGTTTGAATTGTATACCTACTTAAATTTCAATTCAAGAATTCCTTTTCTGATCTGCACTGGAGCAGCTAAAATATATACCCATGGTCACATAACAATTTCTTGGGATATAGGGGCTCACAAGTGAAAAAAATTTAAGTCTTGTTCTAAGCAACTAACTCTCCAAGACTATAATTTAAAGAGAAAGCATTGGTAGAGAGTTTCCTCATCTGGGAGTTCCTATACTAATAAAATAATAAGTCTAATCCCAAGTCCCTTATTAGCATCTTTTATCTTTTTAACCTTCCTTGCAATGTCTCCTATTTTCCTTTTCCTCCCAATACAACTCTTCCTTGCATAAAAATAAAAGACATTCACAAAAACAAATCAACATATTGGCCATGTATGACAATGAATGCTTCATTTTACACCCATAATCACGGCTTCTCTGGTGAAACATGGCAGGCATGCCTCACTTAGTGTTCTAAAGTTTATTGATCTCTTAGTTGATCAGCATTGGAGAAATCTTGCAATGTATAACCATATTTCATAGCCCTTTTCCTTGATTTCTAGCAATAGAAGCAGCAGTACCCTATTCTGGGAGAGAGAAGGGGACTTTGGAGTTGCTGTAGTCAAAATCCAAGATCTCTCAAATCTGATGCCCCATGTCTTGTCAAAGAGAAACATGTGGACTCCAAATATCTTCTCTTGTAGCAAGGGCACCTAGTTCAATAAAAAAGTGGAGGAGGAGATAAAGAACCAGTATTGTGTCTTCACGTAAAGACCAAATAACTGGTCTTAAACCTCATATTTGCTGGGGTTTGGTGCCTAAAGGAAAAAAAAAAAAAAAAAAAAAAAAAAAAAAGCTTTCTATTTAGTAGTCTGTGTTATAAACTAGGGCAGAGCACTTTATTTTGGCCCTTGGGAGATTAACCAACCACTTGAATGCTGATTTAGTGCTCAAGGAACCAAGGGTTCTAAAAGGCATGTGTTCATAGCTTTCTATACACTGGTTAAAGCAAAAAAAAAAAAAAAAAAAAAAAAAAAAAAAGAAACAAAAACCTTTCGTCAATACCAGTCAGCAGTAACTGTCCCTATTATCGGAGGGACAAAGACTGCTTCTATTATTTCTAAATAATACCTGTTAAGCCTAAATAAATACATTGTACTAACTTATAGTTCATTTTCATTTTTATTAAGCTTTCTTCTCAATTGTGTAATGTTTTCTATTGCTATTTCCCCCCCAAAGCCTATCATTTTGACTAGAATTAATAACCTGCCCACTCCCCTTGATATGACCTGTGTGAACATGCACAGTTTATTGGGGGCAAGATCTTTAATTGTTAAATAATACTGAAGAAAACAAATTAGTTAATGATCCTGAATTTAGGTACACTCTCTCCTCCCTTGATGTAATTCAGTTCTAGGCTTCCCCGTTAGTAAGATGAAGCCTAGTTAAAATCTCATTAAAGAGCCATCCCAACAGGACACAAAATGTCCCGGGCTTAAAAGAAAGACTTAACATATTAATTGGCAGAACAAAGCTTCCCAAAGCTTACAAACAATCTATTAGCCAGTTTGGAAAGATGCCGGCTTCAGCAGAGACAGACAGTATTTCCTCCTGCCTCAAATTGCCCGGTCCCTTCCTGCCAATTTCCCCCAGCCCACCCCCAACCCCTTTGCACCTGGACCCTGGCTTTTTGTGTTATAAGGAGGGTTATTTTGCCTAGGAGAGAGAGAAGGACTTTCATGACTTCAAACATGGACATTAGATCAAGTTTTTATCTTCTCACATAATCCTGTCTTTGATGTCACCAGACTGAAGCCTCTCCGAATAGAAAGGGAAAGCTGTGAAAAGAGGCCCAGTTAATTTATACGTTTAAGTGCCCCTGTTCTAATTCGCCCTTGTAGCATTTTCATTGTTTTCTGCTTTGCATCCTAAAGGCAGGCTTACCCCAGGCAATTATGAATGGCCCCTCTGAACAAATAATTGAAATTCACAAGTTGTGGGGTTTGGTTAAACAATGTCAGGGTTGGAGGTGTGAGGTCATGCATATTCCCAATGGCATTATTAAAGTTATAGTCACTTTTCTCCCCAGTCTCACCAGACCTCGAGTATTTGTCTTACATTAGCTTTAATAGCAACTAATCAGGTAAGCTACATGTGCTAAATACTAAGCAATCTTGGCTGGCTACAATTTACAAAGCACTCCTTAGATAATAGAAGGGCTACTGGGCCTCCAAGAAACATAGGCAACATCAAAATATTCAGGAAAGAAGGCAAAAGAGATTTAAAAACCTTTATCCTGCTAGCTAAGGGAAGTGTGCAAAAGTAAGAGTATATCCGATGGGAAAGGGGAGAGACTGCCTTTCAGGAGGATTATTCAAAAAACTATGATCAGATGGAAATTTCCAGGCTTTACTTATACATAGCACTCTCATTTTACCAGCCCACCCATCAGCATCATTAGAACAATATCATGTTGTAAACAATGAGTGCTCAATAATTGTCTGCTTATTAGCTTTTCTGAATGCATTTATTTGTCCAAATCTTAGGGTGATATCTCACATAGAAATGAGTGAAATACCACTTATACAATTTATGATTCAGAGAAATTTAGGACAAAGGCTTTCTGGACCTCAATTGTCCTTGAAATACTAAAATCCAATAATTCGATACAATTTAACAAACATGGAAGTCACCAGAATGGACTTAAGTCTGGAGACTTGAGGGGACAATTACACACAGTTGTGACCCTGGATAAGTCAACTTACTGGTTGCTGCCTCAGTTTCCCCATTTGTAAAATAAGGATAATAATACATGTGTGTTATCTACTTCTTGCTATGAGGATCAAAATAGGTAACTATATATATAGAATTTTTCTAAAATTAAAGTAATATAGAAAGAAAGAAAATATAGAAAAAGTAATAAAGTAATATAGAAAGGACATTATTTAGTCCCTAGAGACCAAGAAAAATAAGAATCTCCTATTCTCTGTTTCTGCTAAGAAAACAAGAGGAAACTAGGGAATTGTTTTTGACTACGAAAAACAAACATGAATCCATTATTTAGAAATGTCTCCTAAGCAAAGATAACCAAATAGTTACAAGAGAAGGCAAAAAAAGAAAGAAAAACCCATTTCCTACAAAATGTTTGAAGTATTCTCAAGTAGCGACTTTTAAAGTATTTTGTAATAAGACTAGCTTTTGACTATCATTTCCACTTTAAAAAGAAATTATGTTATCGCCATGAATGAAAAAATATATTTTAAGAAAATTCTAATGGTTACTCTCTGGAAAGCATCTAACCAGTGCTGGTACTAATGGGAGCATTATCTCTTAATTCCTAAATACAAGACCAGGTTTTATTTAAAGCTCAACTCAGACACAATTCAGCACAGTCTGAATGTCACTTTTTCCTCTAGTTGCTAAACAATAATTTGGTTTATTAACTTATACTCCCTTTGTATTATTGAGAAAATATGTCCCAATAATTTTAGATATAATGAATTTCTCTGCATCTCTTTTTTTTAGATGTTAAAGGAGTGGATTTTGTGCAGATATGTGAATCATTATGATTATGGTAACAAAAAGGAATTCTCAATTCAATATCACAATTCAGGAAACGCAGAGGTGATATTGTTGTTCTGTACTTTTAATCTTGTCCAATTCTTCATGCCCCATTTGGGGTTTTCTTGGCAAAGATATGAGAATGATTCACCATATCCTTCTCAAGCTCATTTTACAGATGAGAAAACAGAGGCAAACAGGATTAAGTGACTTGCCTAGGTTCACACAACTATTAAGTGTCTAAAGCCAGATTTGAACATGGGACGATGACTGACTTCAGGTCCAGCACTCTATCCACTGACTTCATTAGAGCTTCCAGTGTAGTAGGATAAATGATGTGTAATATTAAATTAATATATGATGAATGCCTTAGAGATGTGCAGAGCAAAGCATTGTGGTGAAGCTTAAGATGGGGGAAAGATTTGGTTTTAATGTGATCCACAAAAAGCTTGAGTTATACTACTAGGCAAAATGAAAACATTATTTCCGATTGCCCCCCAAAAATACTTTATATGAAGTTAGCTTAAAGTGATTAAAATCTTAAAAAAAAAAAAAAAGTGATTCAATGGGGGCAGCTAGGTGGTACAGTGGATAGAGCACCCGTCCTGAATTCAGGAGGCCCTGAGTTCAAATGTGTGACCCTGTCACTTAACCCCAATTGCCTCAGGGAAAAAAAAAAAAGTGATTCAGTGTCTACTCTGAAATAAGGAAGAAAAGCATGATGATCATGATGGATTCATGACTTTAAAGATAACCAGACTTTCCTGGGTCCCCCTTCACTTCACTGGCTGATCACGATTTTCATGGATTTAATTACCATCTCCATGCTGATGATTTTCACATCTATTTATCTGCCCTATCCTTGTTGATATTCTCCAGAATGACTTCTCCAACTGCCTTTCAGTTCAGCTTTAAACTCAACATGCCCAAATCTGAATTCATTATATTTTTCCCTGAGCCACCCCACCCTTCCAAATTTTGCTATTACTACTGAGCACACTGCCATTCTCCCAAACCCCAGGCTCACAACCTGGGTGTAATCCTCCTTTCTTCACTATCTCTATATTTCTAACTCCTCACATCCAATTTCTTGCCAAGGCCAGGAAATTTCATCTTCCTAACACCTTCCTAAGTATTCAACATTCTCTCTACTTCTCATTTCTGATACTGCCACCACCATGGCTCTTTCCACTCCTATCTGTTCTTTTCAGGAGTCTCTCTATTTTTATATATCAGCAACTGATTTTCCTAAAGCATAGGTCTGCCCATGTAACCTCACAGCTCAATAAACTCCAGTTGCTCCCTCTTATTTACAGGCTGAAATAGGAAAATTTCTGTTTCACAGTCAAAGTTTTCATAACCAATTAGCCTTCCATCTTTCCCCAATTCTTCATTTCAGTGGCAATGTCTCCTTGGATTACCTCAAACAAAACAATCTCTTGATTCCAAGATTTTTCTCTGGCTCCTTCCCATGGCTGAAACTCTTTCTCTCCTCACTCTGCCTCCTGGCTTTATTTTACTTTCTAGTCGTAATTCTTAATTTATCTTACCACTCTCTCTTAATTCTAGTGCCTTCTCTTTGTTGATTATTCTTATTTATAGCTTGCTTATGTGCATATGTATTATATACACATACACATACATACCCCAAAACATATACAGGTTACTTTTCCCATTTCTCCCCCATTAAATTGCTAACTCCTCTAAGGGAAGGGACTATATTTTACCTTTCTTTTGATCCCCAGGACTTAGCACAATGTGTGGCACATAGTAGGTTCTTAATAAATGCTTATTAACTGACTTTATTAGAAGATTCATCATTAAGTGTCATAAGTTACTTGTTTGGACTTTGGGTGACTTTAAGCAAATAAGATTGAAATCTCACGAAGCCCTAAGTCACAAATAACAAAGTGGAGTTTTTGTAAGTAATTGATTAATTTGAACATTGTAGATAGACTGTTTAACTAGTTAATATGGTAGGGGAAGGGGGAAATACTTCCAAATATAGGCTGACTGGGTTAGAGAAGAATCATGAAAAATTGTAAATTGCAGAGTAAATAAAACACTGGACTTGGAAGATTCTGGTATCTTACTAGCTGTATTACCCTAGGAAAATCACTAAATACCTCTGTTTCTTCATCTGAAAAATGAATTGCAGAAGGAAATGGGAAAACACTCTAGTATTTCTGTCAAGAAAACTGCAAATGAGGGCATAGAGTTGGACAGGACTAAAAACAACACAATGACAAATATCAGAGGGCTGAATATTAGTTCAACTACTTGTATGACCTTGAGCAAGTAATTTGTTATATCTAGATTCAGTTTCCCAACTATAAAATGATTGTTTTAAAATTATTCTAAATTGACCATTAAGATGTGCTGGTAAATGTTTAACAACCTCTAGAGGACTGAAATAGGGAAAGGGATAGAATATATGCAAGGCCCACTTTTAGGTTTAATCTCCATTATTAACATTTTCCCTATCACTTTCTGAAGTCTAAATAATCAACAAAATAATAAAATCAAGCCCTGATATGTAGCTTTTGCTAGTTTCTGAGATATAAATGTTCACAGTTAAAATTTAACAATCATCTAGGACTTGTTCATGTTGGATTCAGCATGCCCCTCTTATAGCCCTAAATTATATAGTTTTGAGGGAGCTTTTGTAAATTAGGCTTTTTAATAATAATAATTTTTAAAATCAGATATAATTATTATCCTGTATGGTTCTCATTAATACAGCACTTAGGTTTCCAAAGTATTTTATGTATTGTTTCATTTGATCTTGAATAACTCACTGGAACCAAATATGCGTCAAAATGTACTTGTGGCTGCTCTCCACAAAACACAAAACCTACATCCTTTTCACCTCATTCCATTTATAGTCTTCTCATGGCTATTAATTTTTAATTTCTGGAGACACATTCACTGTTTTCCTTGCCCTCTAGTGGGAGATAAATGTGATTTAGATGCTATTTAATGTATACTTGGGTTGATGGTTTTGATTGTATCTATTTCCCAAAAGAAAAATTGCCAGGTTCTACTTTCCTCTCCTTACTAGTCATAAAACAAATATTAAGCGTGACAATAAACTAAGTACTTGCTCTAGTGTGGCCATTTTTAATTACACAAGTGCTAATAGGGTACAGGTTATTCTGAAAATTTACACTGTATACCCAAGTCAAGATCATCCATATTCTCTGGGCTTTTGAGACGCAATAAAACTGGTACAGAATATCAACTGCTGTTTCTTTAGTCATATTTTTCTAACTTATAGCCTTTAAGTGAACTTTAGACTCAAATGTGCAGATGGGAATACAAGAGCTACATAAGGCAATTTTCCCTGGACACTAGATTTAATATTGTCAATAAGAATTGTTTATGAGAAAAATAAATGTTATAGCTATGTTAGATTTAGGAAATTGTCTATTTTAACGGGTATTTTCTTTCTTCAATGTTTGTGGATGGACAAAAGCTTCGAACACTTCTGGTTTTCTCAATATAGCTAAACTGTGTTTTAGGATGTTAGATGTTTTTTAACCAAACAATTGACAAAATATTTTTATGCTATGTTTATGGAGTAGACAGAGATATGTCAGGTACATACATGGATTTGGAAATGGTTAAGTGACTGGACACAAAGAACAATAATTAATGGACCTATTATAGCTGAAAAGGAAGGTCTGTAGCAGACTGCCTCAGGGATCTATTTTTGATCTTGTGCTTTTTAGGGTTTTTATTAATGCCCTGGATAAAGGCATTAGAATGGCATCATGCCTGTCAAATCTGAAAGTGAAACATCTACACCTGATTCTTTCTTACCTGGACTATCACAATAACTGTGATTGGTCTTTCTGCTTTCTCCAATTCATTGTCCATATAGCTCCTTTAGTGATATTCCTAAAAGTTAGACTGACCATGTTATTCTTTTGCTTAATTCACTCCAATAGCTTCCTATTAATTCTAGGATTAAATATGAACTCCTCTGTTTGGCATTTAAAGCTTTTTATTCCTTTTCCAGGATTATTATACATTACTATCCTATAGATCAGACACTAGTTTTGGAATCAAGAATACCTGGTCTCAAATCTCACTTCTGACATTTATTGTGTAACTCTGGGCAAGTCACTTAACTGCTCTGTGCTTTGGTTTTTTCACAAAATAAGAGGGTTGGATGTCATCCCCTATAAAGTCCTTTCCAGTTATAAATTCATGATTATTTCTCCATACTCTGTCTCCTTTGCCTAAAACATACTCCCTACTCCCCTCTAAAAAAATCTCTAGTTTCTTTCAAAAAGGTTCAAAAGCCACTTGCTATTATTAGACTTTTCCTGATTCTTCCAAAAATTATTTTTATATACAAAAGTATATATGTTACATAAAACATAGATATATTTAAAATACATATATGTTATGTCCCCTAATAGACTAATAAACTTGTCTTTGCATCCTCATCATCTACCACAGTACATGGCAAATAACCAACATTTAATAAATGTTTGTTGGTTAATTGATATCTGATATGTTAGATGATATGGTTCAGATCTAAAAAAAATCTATAAGTATAGGATAAAAAAGGCATTGTGTACTAGGACAAGAAAATTAATATTTCCATTGTACTAGACTTCATTAGTTTGCATTTGCATTTAGCTGTGGCCACTAGATTTTAAGAATATGCTTAGAAATCATTGCATGTCCAGAATTGTCACCCAGGGTGGTAAAAGTACTAGATAATAGACTCGTACAGATATGTTGAAGGTAGTGGGGATTTTTATCCTGGAAAAAACTTGGAAGGGATAGGATAACTGTCTTCAAGTATTTGAAGGGCTACTGACTAAAAGAGGATTAGAATTGTTCTTTTTTTGGCCTTACAAAGGACCAGAATCAATGAAAGAAAACTGCAAGTAGACGAATTCAAACCTGATGTAAGAAAAAAAAATTTCTTAATAATTAGATATATGCCAAAGCAGAATACCTAGAATGGACGTTGGTCCCCCAACATTGGAAGGCTTCAACAAAAATTTTGGAAGACTGTTTATTTGGGTATATTGTGGGAGGAATTCTTTTAAAAATATCTTCTGAAGTAGAGGATCTTTGAGATTCCTTTCAATCTTGAAATTCCATGATTTTTGAAGTGTTAAAAAGTCTATTTTGGAAAAAGGGGATTAGACTTTTTCTGCTTGGCCATAGAGGAGAGACACAGAAACATAGAGTAGAGGGGCAGAGAAGTAGATTTCATTTAGAGATAAGGAAAAACTTCCTAATAATTAGTTCTTATTACCCAGTTGTTTAAGCCATGTCCAACTTTTCATGTCCTCATTTGAGATTTTCTTGGCAAAGATCTTAGAGTGGTTTTCCTTTTCAGCTCATTTTACAGATGAGTAAATTGAGGCAAAAAGAGTGTAATGACTTATCTAGGATCATACAGAAAGCAAGTGTGTGAGGCTATATTTGAACTCAGGAAGATGAGTCCTCCTGACTCTAGGCCCAGTACTCTAACCACTGTAGTATCTATTTGTCCATTCCTAACAATCAGAGCTACCCCAAAATGGAATGGACTGTCTCAAGAATGAGTAGATTTCTCCTTGTTGAAGTTTTTTGAGCAAAGGCTGAATAACCACTTGATAAGCATTTTGTAGAAAGGGATTCTTCATCAGGAGCTATTTAAAATAGAGAGTCTTAGAGATTCCTTCCTGCTCTTAAATTATGATTATATTCAGCTACAGTTCTAGATACCCCTAAAGGAGGCTGAGAGATGTTGAAATTGTCTTCCCTGCTCAATTATTTAAATGAACTGAAGCACAAACAAGTAAATGCTATTGATATTCTTTAACAACACATTCTGTTCCTGGGCCCAGGAGGGCTCTGCTCTGCTCTGTACATCCTCCATGGAATGGTCCCTGCTACAATTCTGTTACAGATTTAACAAAAATATTGGTTTGGATAGAGTGAAGCTTTAAACATGGTCTACATAATCTTAAGAAAAGAAGTTGTGGAGTCTGGGAAGGTTGAATAAATGGGCATTAAGAGTGGATTTAATCTGTGCTTCAAGATCACTTGGCATCTATTTTATCCATTTTTAATGCATGTTAACCTTATTTATCACTGAAAAGTTGACCGCCAGTGATGAATTTTTTTAATTGCAATTGCTCTCAAAGATTATTTATGAGGATGAGATCTACATCTGTGAATGATATCACAGATTTGAAGTATTTAACCTTACTTGTATAATCCTTGTGCCCTAATACAAGGGGGCTGAGTATGCTCTGGAGACCATTCAGTTCTCTAGCTTATTGCTCCTACAGATATGACATGGGAATTTCAGTATCAAGCCCTAGTCTACCCAACTCAAAGGGAAATTGCTTCCCTTACAGTCTCACAAGGCTTAAAACATAAACTATTTTATTTACAAACTAATGGAAAATAGAATATAGGCTACTTCAACTCTCACTTATAGGTTGAGTTGGAGGGCTATCTAAAGGGGGGGGGATGACTACACCAAGTGCAGGACACTCAGCTAAAACTATAGCTAAGCTCCCACTAGTGAATTTGTGTTTTTTTTTTTAATCAAAGATAACGATTTTTTCAAACCAAATAACTGAAATGAAACAATAATAATAATAACAAAAAAATCTGCCCTAGAAATCTGGTGTATACTGTATGCAAATATATTCATGAAATTAAAAAATGGAGGGACATCTCCAGCTATAGACTTGACTAACAAACTGTCCTAGGATACTGCTACGTACTTTCAGAAAAAAAACACAACCCATACCCCAATCTAAGGCCATCAGGAATTTCATGGGACCTGCCATTTCCTGAGCTTTTCTTTTTGTATTCCCATTGCTTTACAGAGAGAGTAAAATTCTTTTTTTTTTTTTTCCCCCCCTGAGGCTGGGGTTAAGTGACTTGCCCAGGGTCACACAGCTAGGAAGTGTTAAGTGTCTGAGACCAATTTTGAACTCAGGTCCTCCTGAATTCAAGGCTGGCGCTCTATCCACTGCACCACCTAGCTTCCCCTGAATAAAATTCTTTATACATTTTTATCCTTTCATTCATTCACTCACTTAGCTCCACTAGATAAAGCCTTGTGCTTCTGCTTCAAGATGCCAATGCTGACTGAGGGGTGAAAAGTAGTGGGAAGAAAAGAGAAAAATTGCTTCTTTTGCAACATCCTACAATAGATGCAAAGGGGAAAGTGGAAACTGATTTTTTGTAGCTTCCAAAGAAATGAGTTCTTCTTTAATAACAGGTTCCTTTTAACTGACTCAGGGTTGTACCAGTCTGACTTTTAAAGGGCCTATAGGAATTACTA
>NC_133617.1:407768252-407877119 GCF_048593235.1 Sminthopsis crassicaudata
CCTTATTTAGTCACCACTCCAGTTCTAGTGAAGCAGTCTAAATGATACCCACCTTCTTTGACAAAGTGAATCAAAACGAGGTAAAGTCTCTGTACACTTTTGGTCCCAATAGCAGGCTAATAATTTTGTGTCTCTGATTTCAGTTCCAACAGTGTCTTATGAGACACATACATGACATGATGATGTGCTGGACTTTTTGAGTTTGGGAAGATCTAAATTCAGATCCTTTCTCAAGCACTTGATAGCTGTATGACTCAGACAAGTTATTATATATCCTTATCTTGTTTCTCTCATATTTAATCTGGGAATAGTAATAAGACCTACTTCCAAGTCCTGTTGGGAAGATCAAATAAGATCGTGTGTGTGTGTGTGTGTGTGTGTGTGTGCGCGCGCGCGTGCGTAAAAATAAATAACTTTGCAAATGTTTGAGTTCCATATAAACAATAATTAGGGTATAGCATCTCATAAGTTTGTGTTTTAAATTTCTCACAATTGGGTACACTTATAGTTGCTTACCAAAAAAAAAAAAAGAAAGAAAGAAAGAGTAATGTCAATACATATAACTGATAGCTCTTAAAAATAGAATGTTAACTTATTGTATTATACAAGTGCAATAATTTTTAAAATATAGACTATAAACTGTTTTTTCTTGATGCCCTATCCAGTTAGTTGCTTCCCAGATAATATGAATGAATATTAAAGTTTTTCTAATCTAATTTTCTCTTTTTTATTTAATTATAGGACATGATGACACCAATAAGTTTGGGTGGGAAAAAGACCATTTATTTAGTTTCATTCTTTGAAGGCTTACAGCGCATTATTTTATTCACTGAAGATCCTAAGGTATTTAAAGTGACATATGAAAGTGAAAAAGCAGAGTTGGCAGAGCAAGAAATTGTGTTGTCATTACAAGATGTTGGAATTTCGTTGGTTAATAATTATACAAAACAAGAAGTAGCCTATATTGGCATCACAAGGTTAGACATATTATATATAAATATGTGTATATTAGTGTTAAATTGTAGTTGAATAAGTGAAAGGTCATTTGTATATAGATTTCTGTTTAAATAAAAAAATTTGTTTAGTTTATTTATTCATAATGATAATTTGGTATTTTAGTTTGGAAGTACTAACTCTTGAGATAAGATACCTTGGATTGTAACACAAATAAAGCTGACTAAATTATTTCTGTGATAACATCCACAGTTCTAAAAATTTTGTGTCTGAAGGAAGGAAGGGGGAGGGATTGAAATAAGGAGAGAGAAAGAAAAGAAAAAGAAAATATGCTTCATTTTATATACTATATATACTGAAATTTATTAAAGCAATTTGAAAATTTGTTGGAAACAAACTTAAGGAAAGAAGAAAGGAAAGAAGGCCCATTTTAGGATAAATTAAATATTTTATGTTAAGGTATTTAGGTCTGTTGATTAAAATAGAAAGAGATTAGTAATTTTTGTGTCAGTTTGTGACCAGAGTTAATTATTAACATTTTTACTGAAAGTTATATACTTTTGTCAATAGTAAGATATTATATCTGAAAACTTATTTTAATTTTGTCATCACTACTGTATTTTCACCTACAAGCTCGGATGTAGTTTGGGAGACAAAACCAAAGAAGAAAGCAAGATGGAGGCCATTGAGTATAAAGCAAACTGAAAAACTAGAGAGAGAATTTAAAGATTACATTGAGATTTCACCTTCAGAAGATAAGATTATCGAGTTGGAACCTAATGTTTCGGTACTATTTTAAAAAATTGAATTAAACTAGTTTTTTGGGGTTTTTTTGTCTGCCTTAATATGTTTAATTAAAGCATTTTTATGGTCTGAGAGCTTATCTAAGCTAATATGTAGATAAAATACTTTAAAAATTCAAGTTATTATTAAAATGGTCAGTTTATATTTAAATAAATATATATTTTTTAAATTTTTAAATTGATGAATCTTTTTCTTCCTGAATAACTTTTCATTAGATGTTAATAAATTTCAAGTTGAGTTAAGTGGAAGTCATAAACTTTATAAATAATATGAATAAATGTCAGCATGAATTTTGTAGTGTTTTTAGTAATAGTGTAGAGAGTGATATTATGTTTTAAAAATTATGTGGGGGCAGCTAGATGGCGCAGTGGATAGAGCATCAGCCTTGAATTCAGGAGGACTCGAGTTCAAATTTGATCTCAGACACTTTAACACTTCCTAGCTGTGTGACCCTGGGCAAATCACTTAACCCCAGCCTCAGGGAAAAAAAATAAAAATTATGTGTAATGTAATTCATACAAACCCAACTCAAATGTTTATTTTATTTAAATATTAGACATTTTATGTTTTATTATGGTTGTCTATAAATATTACTGTTGTGGTTAAGCCTTGAATAAAAAAAATAAAAGACTTTTATGTGTTTCAGGTTTGTTTAACACCTAGTGGTAGTAACATGAAAATTCTCCAACCACATGTAATACCTGTACGAAGAAATTACCTGCCTGCAGTAAAATTAGAATATAGTACTTCTGCACATCAAACATCTTTCAGAGTTCAAATTTATAGGATACAAGTAAGTTTTACTGAAGAACACCAGTTTCTCCTTTTTCAAATATCAAGAACAAAGAAATGGGGCTAACTAGAAATATTGTGTGTTATTAATTTTACTTGATATTAGAGGTTGGGAAAGCATGGACAATCCTCAAGCTTTTATAATAATTCACCTTATATCCCATAAAGACATTTTTTCAAGATTTCTTAGACATAACAAAATTAATTGACTTATTAGTTTGTTTAAACATTAACTCTTTCCTTTTTATTCTTTGGTAGAATTATTAATATAAGCGAGATGTTCAAAAGATTGAGGGTTGAGAAAAAAAAAGAAATGAAGGTCCTTTACTTATTTTTCTGTGTGTGTGTGTATGTGAAAGAGAAAGAGAAAAATGCTCTGATAGTAAGAAATTCTAGAGTGAGAAGACAAAATTATTTGACTCATTTCTGTCTCTGAATTCACACTATCATTTACTTTATCATCTCTACACTTCACTTTTTTGGGGGGGGATGGAGGAAGGGTGGGCGAAGATGGTTACACTAAAGAAATTTTCCAGGTCTTTTCTATCTATAACAGTTTATTTCGTAGTTGACAACAGCACAGTATTAATCTATCTTTTCTTTTTCATTAGATACAAAATCAAATTCATGGAGCTATTTTTCCCTTTGTATTTTATCCCATTAAACCTCCCAAATCAGTCACCATGGATTCAGGTTTGTTGCTTTTGCTTCAGAGCTTTTTATTAAAATCTGTTGTCTTTTAAAATGAAGAGATGAGCTAAACATGTTTTGTCACAAACCGATGCTGATTCAATTCAAAATTTGAATTAAAAAAAAAAATTGTTAGGAAATTAAATTGTATTAAAAGCTAACATTCATTGTAAGGGAATTTGAAAATATAGGAGAAAAATAGGCTATAAATATATTTCTAACATCAAGCTATATCTATTTGCATCTCTGTAAATCTGTTTGCATATACATATAACACTTACTTATAAACTTGCCTTAGGAACCACCCATATGTGTGAATAGGAAGTGGAAGAGATCTGGAGAATGTATTCCAGTCCTCCTCCTTGGGGTTAGGGTTGGGGGAAGCTGTGCTTAGTATATGAGGAGATTAATTCTTTAGGCACATATTTAGCAAGTATCAGTTATACCACAGTGCTAAATCTTATTGGGGATAAAGTTTGGAAACTAATAGACAGATAGTAAAATTACTGGACTTAGAGTCAGAAGACCTAAGTTTCTGTTCTAGTTCTGCCCTAGGTGGTTTGCTATGGACCATTTATGTCACTTTAGTAGTTGTAGTTTCCACATTTTTAAGTTGAGAGATTTGAATTTTTTTGTTGATCTTCAAGATATCTTTCAATTCTAAAATTCTAAGATTCTATTATAACAACTCTGCCCTTAAGACATTTAAAACCTAATTGTTGGATTTTGGCATGCCTGTCTTCTTTTGCCATTATGGTTAAAGGAATATGTTCTTCAAAGCCTCTTGGGTCTCCCTATAGTGGCAAAGTTTCTCATTAAGAGCTGTTATTAGGCAGAGCTATTTTTCAAAAGTCGTATTCAAGTATATCTAACTACAACATTGTATGAATGAGAAAATGTATTCCAAGAATCTACCAAGGCTTTTTATTAGTTATTCAGTCACTTACAAGTGCCTCATTTTGTCCCAACCTTGATCCTAAAACTAACCAGGTATAAATCAGAATCAGGCCTACTCCATAATAAAGATATTTAACTACTTATTTTCTGAGGTTATTCTGACTCAATACCTGTGATCCTTTGATTTCTTTCTGAGCTTGTCTTGCCTATTATAGTGACTATTTTAATTGTCTTGCCATGTGTATTCTGTCATAGGGCCTAAGCATACAATTGCAAAAGTGGAGGTTTTTTAAAGAGGAGATTTTGGTCTAATATTAAGAATTGATAGTCTAAAGAAATATAGTACCAATAGTATATTAGAATTTTAATTAAAAGTTAGGATATTTTAAAAAACTTATTTCTTTTAGATTTGAACTAATTTATTTCATGCCTTGTAACATTTGTTCTGAGACCCAAAGTTTAGTAACAATTTAAAACACTAGGTCTCAAGGCCTATTTTAAAATTCTAAATGTTAAAACTACAATAGTGATTTAATTATAGTGAAAGGTTGTATGTTCTTTCTCTGGCACAGAGGTCTGAGTGAACCTATACTTGTCATGATCTCAAGCAATTCTAAGACATTAACTTGAAGCATAGTTGCAATCCACATTGGTAGAAGGGGCTGCTCACTGGAAATTAGTCACAAAACTGTCCCAAGAGTGCTCCTTCTCCCACTCTCCCTCACTGTAAAAATATAGTTTATTCTTATACAAGCTATTAAATATAGACCTTGAGTGTATAAGGAGAATTTATAAAATAATTTCATAGATTATAAAATGTGAATATTAAAATATAATTTGATATGGAATTTTAAAAGATGTATTCTTTGTAGTGATAAATTAACTTCATTAATTTATGTACTTCTATTTATAAAACTATTGGAACAATATAGTAAAAGTTACTGTTATCTACTTAATAATTACTTAATTACTATATATTACTTAATTACTATTCATTATTAAAATAAATATTACATATATACATATATATTATCTTTATTAATTTGTTGAATTTAGAGCTTGATTATTTTTTCCTATTTCATTAGTTAAATGTTAAGTGAATGGGATGTATCTTTTTTTTCCCCATTTGGACAAATCAATATTATGCTTTTCTAATTTTATTTGTAATTGCTCCTTGGAAGTTTCACTATAGCTATATAAAGTCATTAGTTTAAATTTCTTTTTTGAATTTTTATATTTCATAATACTTTTATATTTAGCAGTATTTGATGAATATTTTCTACTCCTTTAAACATTAGGGGATGCAATAATAAAAAAAAAGAAAGCTCCAATTAACTTACTTTTGGGTTAGAAGATTATCTAGGCAATATGTAATCTGTGCCTTTCTTCTTTCTTGCTCATTTAACTTTAAAAAGAAATGAGTATTTTTTTCAATTAAAGTAAAAAAGAATGAAAGCGAAATAATAAAGGTTAAATTAAAATCTGATGTCTTGATTTATCCAAGCCAATAACAGTGAATTGTTTGAAAATTTTGTAACAGTGAAATAAAATACTTTAAGACTTTTTTGTTTTTAATTAACATTTTAAATTAAAATTTTAAATTAACATTTATAAAACTTCCTTATTTTTCAAAATTCAGATTTCTAGTTTTTTAAATATAGTAGTTTTTTATTGGCTTAAAATTGCTGTGATATGCACTTATTGTAGCAGGTTCCACAATTTTAGTAAACTTATATATACTTATATAAGTACTTATATATAACTTACATGTAGTACTAACATTTTGTTATAAAGTAGTATAAATTAATCATATTAATTTCTTAATACCTTTGTAGCACCAAAGCCATTTACAGATGTAAGTATTGTGATGAGATCTGCGGGACATTCACAAATATCTCGTATCAAGTAAGTATCATACAGAATAAGAGTAAAAAATGGAGTATCTTGATGTCATTTATAGTTTTATTTGATTTAAAAGAGTAAGCATTATGAATGCCTTGAAATCATATCAGAAACTAGATCTTTTAAAAACTTTTTTTTCCTAAAAATGATTTATTTATACACTTGAGAGTAATTTATACTGCCGTCACTTTTCAGTACTACACAAAGCTTTCGCTTTTAATAACAAAAGCTGTTAAGTAAAGTCATATGATAAATTCACCACCAATGATAGAGAATGCATTTTGCAGCTATAATCGATTATCTTTCTCTCAAGAAGTAGATCTTCTTTCAAAAGCAAACTTTAATTATTGATTTTTATTTCACTGTCTCTTTTTCCTTCTGTTACATAATTATAGTCATTTTTTCTTTTGTCTTCTAAAGTCTAATATTATTATATTCCTAAGCCAGAGAATTTTTACAATCATTAACAGATTGCCAGAACAATAGCATTCCAAAATTGGAGAGAGGGACTTCAAGATCACAGATTCCAAAGCCAGAATACTTTAGAATCACTGACAGATTGTTAGGGCAGAAGTCCCCTCTTCCCTCCTATTTCCTCTCCCACCTTGTCCCCCAAATTCCCCTCCAGTCAGAGGGACCTCCTTAGTGTTGTATCCCTCTTGGAAGTCCGACTCTAGATAACTCAACAGCAGGCTGTTTGTTGCCAGAGTCTTTAAAGTAGTAGCAAATTGCTTTACTGTTTTCCTAAAGTTCCCAAACTCTTAAATCTTCTGGTAACACTATTAATGTAAATAGATTGCAATTTATATATCCCTTTAGTGGGCTTTAATTAGAGCTTCTTTAAAATTACTTTTACTATCATATCTCAAATAACAAATTTCCAGATTACTTTACACACACATAGACATCATTTATCTCAACATTCATATTATGTATGTTAGTCATATCTAAAAACTCATAAAGTTATCAAATATGAAGCAATTATATCCAATAAAGCAGTTAACACTCATATAGCATGTTTCTTGCTAAGCAATTTGTTATTTATTAAATTTGTGATTAATTTGTCATGTGCTTCTTTGGTTTAGAAGTGCTGTTCTTGATGCACTAAATTTCTGTTCATTGAAAATTATCTGCTTTTTCATATAGGTATTTTAAAGTGTTGATACAAGAAATGGACCTCAGACTAGATCTTGGGTTTCTTTATGCTCTAGCAGAACTCATGGCAGAAGCTGAGGTGACTGAAAAACTTGAGGTATGAAAAATGGTTATTTAGATTGAGGAATTAGAAAAATAATTAAATACCTCATTCAGACTAGATCTTTTTTTCTTAAAGTTCTACAATCACAATATTTACCTTGGTAGGAATTACATTTTCTTCTTATTTTAACTAATGATATGACAGAAATAACATCAGTATCATTTTACTTAATTAACAAATGAATGGTAGCATTTCAAAACCGGAAAGGAGAATATGGTAATATGCTCAATTTTTCCTTGATCCTTTTGGATATTTTTATGTTTTATGTTGTTTATTGAGGATTTTGGGAGTTTGGAAACATTTTTCTAGGAGAGTTTCTAGGATATTCCAGGTGGAAAGAATTAAAAAGACATTAAAAGTTAAATTTTTTTTTGGCAAATAACAGTAGCTGAATAGTGCTTTAATATTTGCAAAACACTTTTCATATATTATCTTACAAACATCAGTTTCATTTTTGGTAAGCTGTGACTCTATTTCTTCCTACTATAATTTAAACAACACATGCCTTTATTTTGTCTTTTTTGTTTGTTTTTTCTTTTTTTATTGACAACATATGTATGGGTAATTTTTTACAACATTATCCCTTGCACTCATTTCTGTTCTGACTTTTCCCTTCCTTACCTCTATCTTCCCCCCTACATGGCAGGCAGTCTTATACATGTTAAATATATTATAATATATCCTAGATACAATATATGTGTGCAGAACCGAACAGTTCTCTTGTTGCACAAGAAGAATTGGATTCAGAAGTTAAAAATAACCGGGGAAGAAATACAAAAATGCAAGCAGTTTATACTCATTTTCCAATATTCCTTCTCAGGGTGTATGGATTCTGTCCATCATTGATCAATTGGAACTGAATTAGATCTTCTCTTTGTCAAAGATATCCACTTCCATCAGAATACATCCTCATACAGTATTGTTGTGTGATAGTTAACTATGAATGAATCTGCTCTTCTTAGTAGCACAATGATCCAAGACAAGTGTAAAGAACTTATAAAGGAAAATGCAATCTATAACCAGATGAAGAAATGATGGTCTCTGCAAAAAAGAAAAAAGAGAGGCCTTTTTTTTTGGGGGGGGGGGGAGAAGGTCTTAGAGGGTTTGCTGCTTGTAAAGATTATTTGTCCTGGCTTAGGAGAGGATTGGATAAAATTCAACCTCCTAGGGGCAAACTCTTACCTGTGGGATTTGGAAGATAGGATCATAAGAGTACCTTCTAAAGCAAATGGGACAAGAAGATAACTTAGGAGGAAGGTATAAGTCAGTGTTCAACAATATAATTAGGGACATGGCAGGACATGTCCTGCTATGAGGAAATATCCTCTCTTTCATCTGCAAAACTTATATTTTTCTGGGAGTTAGTTAGAATGGAAAGGGGAAATCTGTGAGGCAATCTGTATGCCAGTAGGTGAAACTAATTAGAAGCAAGAATTTAGAATGGATGCTTTGACTGTTTTGACTTGAGGAGGGATGCATGTAATAGAGAGATAGTAAGTATAGAGGTCATGAAAGAAGGTCTAGAGAAGACACTAGAAAAGACCTAGTGAGAGAAATCCTTTGGGGAAAGAGTATGAAAAAAAAATCAAACTCTAAAAAGCTAATAACTAGTACTAATGGAAGGGGAGGAAGAGAATGTAGAATCCATTGAAAGGAATAAAAGGGGCAAGAATTGAAATAAAGAATAAAAAAAAGAGTAAAGAATTGAAGGATTGAATAATCAGATAAAAGAAAAATAAAACCTAATGATCAGAACTCTAAAAGGAAATTGGTGACAAGTAGAAGGGGGATCTAGAGTGAAGAAAAGAGAATCAGTGGGAAAAAATAACTGAGAAGACATGGGGGAAATATCATAACTTGGGAGATAAATTCAGAGACAAATTGAGAAAAATATAAACAAACCTAGTTCCCATAACTTGCCAAGTGAATGAATTAATAGAATGAAAATGAGTGATAAATTGAATAGGAAAACAAAATGTTATCTAGTTCTTAAAAGAGATACTTAAAAACAAACAAAAAAAATACACAAAATTAAACTAATGAACTGGAAAAAATGTACTATGCATCAAGTGAATCCAAAAAAGAAGCAATTGTAACCATGTTGTCTGATGAAACAAAAATAAACATTCAAAAGTAAGAAAGAAATAAAGAAGGAAACTACATTATGCTTAAATGAACGTTAGACAAAACAATATAAATACTAAACCTATACTCTCTAAATAAAACAAAATTGCATTGATAAAACAACATAGCAGAAATTCTGGTATGCATGTGAAGAATTTTCAGAGGAAAAATCATATCTATACAAATTTATATTAACAAAATGGAAAAAGAGAAGCTAAATAAACTGAATATGCATTTACCAAATTAGGAAGTCAGCATATAAACACACCTAAAATAAGCAGGAGAGGTGATAAAAGGCAGGGGAGGGAGCTCTTGTTGCAAAGCTTCAGTTTTTTTTTTTTAATCTTTAATAATATTATTTCTTTATGATTCTATAATAGTAATATTAATAATTGTTGGTATATGAGATTTGTGAGTATTTTATATACTTTGTCTCATTCATCATTACTATTCATTCCAAATTGATGCATGGGGGCATATATCATATACTCTTTTCCCTAACTTCCACTGATTTCTACTTTCTCCATAACATCTGTCTCTGTTTATTGATAGCCAGACTGTATTAGCCCTAAATAAGTAAGACTGCCCCATATAACATTCCATTCTTGATAATATAATACTTTATGGCATAGAAACATTGCACAGCTGATGTTTCCCCCTTTATTGAAGTAGAATGCAGGATAAAGGATGTCACTTTTGTAATGGATATGTCCCAAGAGACATAATGAATATTCATTGTAAGAAATAAACTCACAGTGAGTCATACAATGATTCCTGTGTATGAGATGACTTCTGATATCTGGTTTGGAAGAACCAATATTGTTTATAAGTAGTTTTACATTATTCTACATTCATTCTTGTCACCTCTCTCAGTTGTTTGCCTTGAGGGTATAATAAAGCCTCAGGTTTTTTGTTTTTTTTTTGATGAAATTTGAAATGAAATGAAGTACTCATCTGAGAGGATGAAAGAGAGGCCTTTTTTTGGGGGGAGGGAAGGTCTTAGAGGGTTTGCTACTTGTAAAGATGTGGGAAACTGAGGAATGAAATCAAAAGACAAAGAATTTTTTGCTAAATAGCTGGATAAATTCCAGATTCTTCCTGGAGAAATCAGTAAAGAAGTTGAAAGAGTTTTAACTACAAGTCCCAAGTAATAAGGAATCTCATTCCAGAGAGTACTTGGTTACCTTATCTTGTATTACTTACAATGCTTGTTTTAGAACATAAAGGAAAAAGTTGAAAAGTTAACCAGATTGTCCAAACTAATTTAACATGTCCTTGTGGAGCAAAAGTCAACCTAGGAAAACATCACTAAAATTTTCATGGAAGATATGATTTAAGATAAAAATATATGATGACAAAGATAAATAATACCCAGCATTTAATTTAATATAATACCCATTGTATTTCATGAATATTTTCTTCATGAAGACAAATTTGTTAGAGTGTGATTTTAGTACCAAGCAACATGATACATTGAAATTTAAGTTTCTTGTGATGGAATAAAGTATTTCTCTACTTAGTGAGTCATTTTGGAATTAGCTATTTATATAGAAGGGATAGATTTGTTAGAAATAAAAATTAAACCAGAAAGCATAAAGATGAGAAGATAGTATGCTCTACTACTTTTTGAATCAACAGGTCAACACTTAAAACTGGCATTTGGGCCAATTAAGAGATCTGACTCTCTTTCATAATTATTTATAAATGTACTAGATATAAAAGTCTCCAAAACAAGAATGTTAGATAGAAGCCAGTGTTAACCAGCATACACTCAGTCTCCTTATATCATTACTAATTTATGGTACTAACATATTGACAATATGTTGTTAAAACAACAGTTTTACATACCTTTTATGATTCAGGCATTATTTGATATTGGGGATACAAAGGCAAAAACAAAATAGTTCCTGCTCTCAAATCATTTATGTCTTATTGAAAGAAAAAAAATAAAGTAGAAAAAGAATGCTGGGCAATATCACCTCACAAATTATCAAAAAACCTAAGAAGGAAAAATACAAGCCTGAAGATCTTAACTAGTTAAGTCAATTCATCCCAAGAGCATTTATTGACCAAAGAAAGAAGACTATAAACATAAAAAATACACACACACACACACACACACACACACACACACACACACACACACACACAAATTTCACAGATTACTACTAAAATCAGTACATTTCGATTTTATATCTCAAGTGTCTGTGATATTCCACAAGGGAAAGTAGCTGTGATCCTCAAAAAGATAAAGCATCTATATCTGAACAGATATAAAGACATCTGTGTTGTATATAAAATTTCTGTGGGCTCTATCAGTATGTTTTGAAAAAGGAAACTTGCTTCAAGTTAACAGAACAAGGTTGAGGAATATTTAGGTCTTGTACCCCCAAAATTATTTGGTCTAGCCCTACCAAGGCAACCACTGACAATGATGAGCTGAAAGCCAGGTACAGCAGCCTCCCACTGCTTGAGTTATATAAATTGATACTTTTGTGGAACTCTTGAATGACATTATAAAAATTCAAATGGTCCCTGCCATAGAAGATGTCAATAGCGCATTTAATTAGCGCACTAATCCTTAATGTCATCTTGGTATGATTTCCTTATGAGACTGCTCTCTGCAATGCATAAAAGATAGTCTTCATGAAATTGAGACTACAACATATTCGAGATTGATGAGTGTTCTATATAAATTTTTGTTTTTATGGTCATATAAGAGAAAGTAACTCCTTTGGAATTAGAAGACCTAAATTTTATGGTTTCTGAGACTGACCGTGAGAGTACTTAGATTGACAAGTAACTCTACTGCTTTGTTCCTCCTTTGCCTCATAACAGAGAGGGGACACTGGAATTAAGAAGTGTTGCAGAGGGGGCAGCTAAATAGCCCAGTGGATAAAGCCCCAGCCTTCAAGTCAGGAGGACCTGAGTTCAAATGTGGTCTCAGACGCACTTCCGGGCTGTGTGACCCAATTGCCTCAGGGGAAAAAAGAAAGTGTTGTGGATGTGGAAAGCTTCCTGTAGGAAATAGGATTTTAATTGGGACTTAAAGGAAGTCTGGAAAGTCAGTGGGAGTAGCTTTTGTTTGAAGTTTTGTGATTTGTTATAGTTTCTATGAGTTTGTACTTGTATTTGTTATTTTTAAAAAGATGATTTTATTTATTATATCACTGAATTTTGACATCAAGGAATAAATAAAATGGAGACATATTCTGTATTTGACAATGTCATGGTTTTTCCTACATGTGTAGGTTTACTTATACCCATGGTGCTGATTGGCTACATGTCTTAGGAAAACCATTCTTAAATGGTCTCTTTGTGTTATGACATATTCATTTTCCATGGCTGATTTGTGGGGTTATTTTAGAAATAAAAGAAACATTGATCATGAAAAGCTCTTTTAAAATTAAAAGCTTGTAGATTTAAGAGGTAAGGCATCATTTATCTCTTTCACTTTCTATAGTTTTTTTTCTGATTTACATGCATGTGTGTTCATGTATCTACACATAAATCAATATATGTGACTGCTTAATCATTATGTATAATATATATAAATGGAAAAATTTAAGATTTTTCACTTTTCAAATTAGTAGTGTTTTTATAATCTTTGCTTCAAGAATTTCAAATGTTTTTAATTTCTTTCTGCTTTAGGTTGAATTTTTCCATAAGGATATTGAGTATTTTGAACAAGGATTTAAGACAGACTCATTAACAGATATATCACAAGTCAGCCTTTATGAGTATTTTCATATTTCTCCTATCAAGGTATGTTGAAACTCAAGTTCCTAAAAAAGAGTCTCTTCCTATAATTATTATTATTATTATTGATGAGGTCAATTAGCTTTTGAATGAAGATTGCTAATGAAGGAAGAGCCTTCCAATGCAGTTGATTCCACTTTTAGATAAAGAATTTTGAGTTGGGTTTTTTTTATGTCAAGACTAGGTTGCCATTATGTAACTTCAGTGAGTATTCCATTTTTACCTTCTGAGACCTAGCAGAAAAAGTTTAAACCTTAACACCACAGCCCCTCTGTAATTTGAAAATACTTATTTACCTTTTCCCCTCTAAGTTTCCTTTTCTCTAGATAATGTATTCTCAATTTTTTTTTTAAATTTCTTAAATGATACCATCTCAAGACTCTTCACCATTCTACTTTCCCTTCTCTGGATTCTGTCCAATTTATACTTAAATGCCTTTCTGTTTCCTAAAATATGTTGCCCAGAATTGAATATATTACTAGATATGAACTAATTCTTGACCTTATTTTGGGGGCTTGCATATCACCCTATTATGTATATTGAGCTTATATTGACCTGAAAGGTTAAATTCTTTTTTTTTTTTTTTAATCAATATTGTCTATACATATCTAAAAGATATTGCATTTGTGAAGCTGGTCTTTTAAAAACCAAGTGTGTGATTTTTTTTTCACTTATACTTTTAAAATTTCATTTTATTAAGTGCAGTGCAATCTATTAGCCTATAAAAATCCCCATGGATTATAATTATGTTGTTCCTGACAGCTACACTTCACAAGTTTGTATTTTCTGAAACATTAATAAGTATTCTCTTACTATTTACTTATTTGTAAATTTGTTTTGGCAGAATGTAGGTATATGTCATCAAAGCATAATTTATCTATAAATTGGCAGTACTTTAACTACATCATAGTCATCAGTTATATAATATTTTCACTTGTTTTTTTTCCCCCCCATATTATAAAACATTCAGAAAAACTGCCTTTATAACATTTGAGATCATATTTGGCTTTGGAAATTTAAGATTAAATAAATCTTACTGAACTCAAGAATAATAGACTGGTATGACTAAAAGAAGTTTTAGTTCAAAGTTTTAAGGTTTCTGTGTTTATAAACTTTGTTGAAAAGAAGTAGCTTTGGTGGCATCATGGAGAGGATGGTGGACTTGCAGTCAAGAAATTATGATTCAGATTTTGCTTCAAGATAGTTATTAGTTGTGAGGAAGTATATATAATCTCTCTGTGTTACTTCCCTCATTTGAAAAATTTTGATAGCAGTAGTGTCCACCTTAAAGGGTTGTGAGGACTAAGTGAAATGCAACATAAGGTATTTTGTAAATTATCATTAACATAAAAGTCAAAAGCCTGTTTGAAAAGCTTGTGGTTAACCTAATTTTCTAATATCAACACATTTTCAGTGACCTAATACATAATAGCTAGTTATGCTACATTTACTTTTTCTTCAACTTCTTTACAATTAACCTGTAGTGTCCCAGCTAGCTTTTTGGAGGATCTAAGGACGGGCCTTGGTTTTTAAATGGAGAAGTGATGAAGGCAAGAGAGCCACCATGAGTCTGGTCAAAGATAGATCCTGAATCTTCTCTGTGTCTGTGTCTGAGACTCCCAGTTCCCAGTTCTCTCAGCCCTTAAATACTTCAGTATGATTATATCACTACAGTACAATGAGCATGTGCCAACTGTTAGGAGAGCTATTACATCACCATATCACACTAAGTATGTGCTTAAATAGAGAATCATTATCTCATCCATCACACTGAGTAGGTGCTTAACTATAAGCACCATGCTGTCAGTATCTTACATATATACCTTTTCAGAGTTCAGGCCCTCTACATTAACCTGAACAAATAAAGTTTATCAGGAGCTAAAATCTTCATAAGGGATAGAATTAAAACATTTATTTATTTTATTTCAATTTAGTTTTCTCAAATTCTCATTGAATTTAGTAGGATGAGCTTTTTTTCTCCTTCCATTCCAAAATGAAAGGGAATAACTGTTAATGTTTCAATTTTGAAATCCTTAATAAATACTTACCAAGCTAAAAGAATTTGAAAAGTTGTATGTTTTTTATAAATTATGGTTAAAATGATATTTTAACAGGCATGTGGAAATATATATTGAGTTGCAACTAGGAAAGCATTTTTCTATTTATATATTTTTTTCTCTTTAGCTGCACTTGAGTGTTTCATTGAGTACGGGTAGAGATGATGGTAAAGATACAGCACAAGGAGGATTGATTCCAGTTCATTCAATAAACCTCTTGCTGAAGAGTATTGGTGCCACTCTTACAGATGTACAAGATGTAGTATTTAAGTACGTAAATATACACATTTATAGATTTATATTATATTGATCTCTAGATCAGTAAATTTATTGTTAATTTCTATCTTTATGAACAATTGAGTAATGGAAGGAATTGTCTTTTCCCTTGAATACCTTACAATCTAATATCATATTAATATATAGTCTGTGTGTGAAAAAAAAAAAAAGCACACTTATGCATATAGACACACATATCCTTAGCTTAAATAAGTAGTTGGTTTAATTAGGGAAAATAAGGAGTGTGCAAATTGAAGCAAAGTGTGAGCCTAGAACCTTCCTACCCTTCTGAAAGAAAGTTTTTTTTTTTTTTTTCTTTTTAAGGATTTATATTCTCTGCCATGCTTTTTGAAAAACAGGAGAAATGTACTTAGTGATTGAGATATTAATGTAGGAAGAGTGAATTTTACGAATTTTGAGTATATTAATCCACATGAAAATGGATTTAAAGGAGGTTATCAAAATTATGAATTGTGATTATATATGAAGTTATAGTAGTAGTTGACACATTTTATTAAGGGAAATACTAAATTTTATATGAATGACATATGTTCTCTGGTAGACAGATGAGAAGTAATAATGGCTAATGCAAAAGATGATCCATACTTTGTAATTGGAGGGGGAAAATATTGCTTTTAGAAAAATTAGAAAAGAAATCGGAGATGTAAGTAAAATAGAAGAATTTATTATTAAAATAGGAAAAATGTATAGAAACTGAACTTGAAAGAAAATAAAAAGTGAAAGGAAAATTGAATGAATGATATGTAACTGTTGAAATTACAGCTTTGGGTCTTTACTTTTCCTTTTTCTTTTTTAATTTCAGGCTGGCATTTTTTGAACTTAACTATCAGTTCCATACAACACCCCAACTACAGTCTGAAGTCATAAGACATTATTCAAAACAGGTTGGTCAGAAATTTTGTTTAAAAGGGAAGGAAAGAATATCTAACCTAGTAAAATGACACCCTAAATAATGAAAAATTTGCCATTCTACTCAGATGTATGCACACATACAGATACAGTCAACAGTTAGTAGGTGCTCACTGTATGTCAAATATAGTGCCAATCATTGGTAATAGAAAAATAGACAAAATGACTGTCTCTGACCTCAAGGAGCACCCACTTACACATATACAATAAGCCTGTATCTTTTGTTTAAAAAGACAATAAGCAGGGGCAGCTAGGTGGTGTTTACACCATACAAGTCCTGAAGTCAGGAAGACCTGAGTTCAAATTTGAACTCAGACACCTAACACTTCTTAGCTGTGTGACTCTAGGCAAGTCACTTAACCCCAGTTGCCTCAGAAACAAAGAAAAAGAAGCTAGAAAGACTATAAGACTTTTAAGTAATTATTTAGAAAATCAAATGACATGTAAATAGACATTTTAAATAAGCTTTGAATTTTAAATTGGCTTGAAATAGTCTTTTTTTAATTTCAGAAATAATTGTATTTCATGACATTTCTTTAGTACTTAGCAACATATTATGAAGGTGCTTCTTTTTTAAAAGCTCAAGATGGTGGCATAGAAGAGGAAAATATTAGGTTTTTGAATAAAGGTAAATAGTAGAGACAAATATTAATTGAATAAAAAGCTTGGGCCATTTATGTATTTTTTTCTTTTTACTTTTTTTTGCTTCTCTTGAGTTCTATATTTGGAGGTCAAATTTTTTTGTTTAGCTCTGGTCTTGTCATCAAAAATACATAGAATTCACAAGTTTCATTGAATGTCCATCTTCTTCCCTGAAAGAAAATGTTCAGTTTAGCAAGGTAATTTATTCTTGGCTGCATGCCAAGATCCTTTGTCTTTTGGAATATTAGATTCCAGGCCCTTCAATCCTTTAATGTGGAAAGCTGCTAGATATCCTGAATGATCCTTATTGTGGCTCCTCAGTATTTGAATTGTTTCTTTCTGGCTGCTTGTAATATTTTTTCCTGGGTCCGATAGTTTTTAAATTTAGCCATGATATTTCTTGGGGTTTTAATTTTGGGATCTCTTTCAGGAAGAATTCAGTGAATTCTTTCAATGGTCATTTTACCTTTTGTTTCTGTGATATCTGGGCAATTCTCTTTGATGATTTTCTGATAGAGTCTAGGCTCTTTTTTCATTTTCTGTTTCAGGGAGTCCAATAATCCTTAGATTGTCTCTCCTAGATCTATTTTACAGGTTGGGTTTTTTTTCCCAGTTAAGTATTTTACATTTTTTTCTATTTTTTCTTTTTTTTTTTGCTTTTGCTTGACTGATTCTTGTTGTTTTATTGAGTCATTCATTTCCATTTGTTCAATTATGAATTTTACTGTTATTTTCTTTACATTTTTTTTTCTTTTTGTATTTGTCCAATTGAATTTTTAAATGAGTTTTGTTCTATGGAATTTTTTTCTATTTCACAAATTCTTTTTATTAAGGAGTTATTTTCTTTTTTCATTTCACAAATTCTGTTTTTTAAGGAGTTATTTTCTTTTTCTGTTTCACAAATTTTGTTTTTCTGGAAGTTGCTTTCTTTTTCCATTTTATCAAATTTATCTTGAATGAGTTATATGCTTTTTTCCATTTTACTAAGTCTATTTTGTAGTGAATTTTTTCAGATAACTTATGTGTTGCCTTTTCCAAACCCTCTTGCAAATTTTTCATTTGCTTTCCTCATTTTTTCTTCTAGCTTTATTTTAAAACATTTATGTATTTTTTAATTAATATGTTTTTCTTGTTTCTTCTAGGCCATTAAGCAAATGTACGTTCTTATTCTTGGACTTGAAGTTTTAGGAAATCCGTTTGGCTTAATTCGAGAATTTTCTGAAGGTGTAGAAGCATTTTTCTATGAACCATATCATGTGAGTTAGTCTTTCTCTTCTTTTATAACTTGTTAATTGTTAATATCAACAGCACTTAACTTTTAGGATTTTTGTGAAGATAACATAAGATAATGCTTTCAAAGTTCTTTGTTAACATTAAAGAACTGTATAAAAGATTATTATTATTATTTATTATTATTATAAAAGACTTACTATTATGATAGATGAAGCAATTCTGCCGAAACAGAAGTAATAAGTGGCTTTCTCTTTAATAATGATTTGTTTGTTTTGCTGTTCAAAAAAAAATTAAGGACATCCTTTATGGAAAAAAATTATAATTTTAAAAGAGTTTCAAGCATTTATGATAGGGTTCAAAATATTTCGTTTTAAAATTTACGATTTAAAAATTTTTTAAATTACAATCACGATATATGCAAAGCAAAAGGCATCTAAATTAAATCCTGTTAATATTAAGGACTTTTTTTTTGTTTTCAAAAGTGATGATTTTAAATTTATTGTGTACAGAATGACCTTCTCCTTCTCATTTGAGGGGCTGAGTGACCACTTATCCAACATAAATATATCTTTTTAGATTCATTTTAGATTATGCGTTGGATCAGAAAGCTTCCCTGAAGCCTGCAAACTAAAATTTTGTGACTAATTACTTCATTTCACAGAATCATAGAAACTTTGTGGCTTTTCACTCTTTTTTTGTCAGTCTGTATTGAAGAGCCAATACCACTCTATCATCATTTGTTTCTGATATTTGTGTACTGTTTACTTTTTCTTTCTTTTTTGTACTTTATCACACTATAAAATAGTTTGAAATGTATTTAATAACGTCTTCTTTTTTTCCACTTGCCACTTGACATCCTTTAAAGTTATGTGGAAAAGAGATGTTTTAGGATTAAAATAATATATGTAGAAATACAAATTTTGAAGAATGTATTTGAAAGTGAATTATCTTGAATTCTAATTCCTTTCTTGATCATCTGCTTTGAAATATGTATATCATTTTTTCAAATATTTCTATATTTAAATTGAAATAGTAATGTAAGAGTTGGTTCAAAATATTGCTTTCTTTGTGTTTTTTTTTTAAAGCAAGCTGTTGAATGATTTTTTAAAATTATTTTACTTCATGCCTATTTGAGAAATTTGTCTATAAGAATACTATTATGATCATGATCTTTTTTTTATTAAAGCTTTTTATGTTCAAAAAATATACACAGTTTTCAACATTGACCCTTGCAAAACCTTGTGTTCCCAATTTTTTCCCCTTTTTTTCTCCCACCTCCTCCCCTAGATAGCAAGTAATACAGTATATGTTAAATATGTGCAATTCTTCTACACATTTTCCCACTATTATCATGCTGCAGAAGAAAATTTAAATCAAAAAGGAAAAAAAAATGAGAAAGAAAACAAAATGCAAGTAAACAACAATTACTATATTGTGATCCATAGTCAATACCCACAGTCCTCTCTCTAGGTAGAGAGATGATGATTATTTTCATGATTTTTAAAAAAATTTAATTATAGCTTTTTATTTACAAGATACAAGATGCAAGATTTACAAGATGGGTAATTTTTCAGCATTGACAATTACAAAACTTTTTGTTCCAATTTTTCCCTTCCTTCCCCGTACCCCCTCCCCCAGGTGGCAGGTAGACCAATACATGTTAAATATGTTAAAGTATATATTAAATACAATATATATATGCATATCCATACAGTTATTTTGTTGTACAAGAAGAATTGGACTTTGAAATAATGAACAATTAGCCTGTGAAGGAAATAAAAAATGCAAGCAGACAAAAATCATGATCTTTTTTATTTACATTATTATATATTTAATTTTCATATATTTCAGTATGATACTTGCTTTCCACCAGAAAGACAGACAATACGTTAAATGTTATCGATCATGATGGTAGATATATCATCTAATTTTACTTCAATCCCTATTTTTACCATCTTTTCTCTATTATATCCAAATTAATATTTCTTTTTTACTTGTTTCTTCATGATTAAAAGTAAATAATACAGCCTAATTTCTGTGGCCTTGACTAGGATTTTCTTTCTTGTTTATGTTTACTAGCTTTTTAAAATAAATTTCCTCTCAATTTGCTTTTTTTTTTTTCCTTAAAGACTATATATAAGTGGTCCTCAAACTTTTTAAATAGGGGGCCAGTTCACTGTCCCTCAGACTGTTAGAGCGCCTCACACTCTGTCTCCATCTCCTCAGCCCAATGCTGGAAGTGTGCATTAGGTCGAACGTCACTTCGGGTCTGATTTTGCCATAGGCGGGCCGCATAAACGTCCTCAGCGGGCCACATCTGGCCCACGGGTCGTAGTTTGAAGACCCCTGCTATATATATTACAGGCTCAGTGTTGTTTAATAGAGTGGTGTGGCAGCTAAAAAAAGAAGCCAATTCAATCTTGGGCTCTGTGAATTGTTTGTATGCATACATGCTTTATATAAGTGTGGGAGTTCCTGGTAAAGAACTTCCTTCTCTCAAAGCATTCTGCAGTTGTCCTGCAGTTTACACTGAGGGAATTGTCCTGAGCATGGAGAGTGAAGTTACTTGACCTAGATTCATTAGCTCATCAGTGACAGAAGTAGAAGTTGAACTCAAATTATCTTCTGAACACAGCTTTTTCCAGTGTACCACATTGGTTCCAGGGAAAAGGAAGTGATGGTTCTGGCCTGTTCTGCCACATCTGGAATGTTATGTTCTATCTTTGGCACCATCTTTTTAGGAAGAAGTATTAGATTTGTGTTCACAGGTCCCAGAGCATTGGATTGAATTTTCAGAGAGAAATTGTTGTCAGTAAAGACCTTCCTAACAATTAGAGCTACTTAAAGGTATGATGAATTTTAAAGTGTGAATGAAAAGTCCTCCTCATTGGAAATGCTAGATCTGACATGTTTTCGTGGAAGGATTCTTTCTAAGTTATAGATTGGGAGAGAAAGTGGTTTTATCCCTTCCAACTGAAGTTCTGTGTTCATTTTTTCTTTTTTTCTTTTTAAGAAAATCATAGAAGACTTTGCCATTTCACTTTGTTTTGTCTATATTGAATGTGTCACTGATCATTTAACTTTTATTATCTCTGATAGTTTTATACTGAGCATAGCTCCTTGTGACTTAACTAAATCCATGCCTCAAGCTCAAGTATTATCTAGACTACTATTAAGGTTAAGATGTTATAGATTGTGTTAGAAGCACTGTTTAGCCCCAAATAAATTACATTTGTGAATTCTACTGTTAATAGACTTTTCACTTGTGAATTTTATTTTTGTCTTTAAGGGAGCCATCCAAGGTCCTGAAGAATTTATAGAGGGTATGGCGTTAGGACTTAAAGCACTAGTTGGAGGAGCTGTTGGTAAGCAGTTGTCATGATGTTAAGGATCAGTTGCAATAATATGTGCTAGAATAACAATGTTATTTTATTAAATATACTCTTAATTTCTATTAGGTGGACTGGCAGGTGCTGCTTCTAAAATAACTAATGCTATGGCTAAAGGTGTGGCAGCCATGACTATGGATGAAGATTACCAGCAGAAGAGAAGAGAAGCCATGAATAAACAACCTGCTGGTCTTAGAGAAGGCATCACACGTGGAGGAAAAGGCTTAGTTTCTGTAAGAAGAATTTCTAAGGAAATTTGTAATTTCTCAATTTTTTATATTCTACTTCTAATAATGAATATATGCCCATAAACCTCATATCCTTTAGGATTATTTTAAAAACTGAAGAGCAATTGGAGATACATACATATGCAAATCTAGTGCTTGAATATATTGAATTTAGTGTCTCAAAGGCAAGATACAATAGAAATTGTTTTCTATGAGATTTGTGGTTATTTTACTTGTTATTTCACAGTCTATAGACTGCAGAAAGCTGAATTATTTTCTTGAAATACATAATTAAAATTTTGTGTATAAAGACACAATAAATACGAAAGTATTGTAAATCTATAATTTGTTTTTTCATCTAGGGTTTTGTAAGTGGTATAACGGGAATAGTGACTAAGCCAATCAAAGGTAAATACTGTTTATTTAAGTCATATGTAATTAGTAAAACTCTTAAGATAATTTTCATCCTATTCATTCTAAAATGTGTTTATTTTTCCCTAGGAGCCCAAAAAGAAGGAGCAGCAGGGTTCTTTAAGGGTGTTGGAAAAGGATTAGTTGGAGCAGTGGCAAGACCAACAGGAGGAATTATCGATATGGCTAGTAGCACCTTTCAGGGAATTAAGAGGTAAATTCTATTCAACATAAGATAGAATGAAATATACATGAACAGCTAGAAAGTGGGTAAACCCAATCATTTGGATCATGGCAATAAACTATGTACTAGTCCTAGCTCTTATTACTTGCTAATTTAGGTAATTATTTGACATGGTATAAGTTACATAACTTCACTTAATTTCTCTTATTTGTAAAATAAAGACAGTTGAAAAAAGTGATGTCTAAGATATTTCATTGCTTGAAAAATCTATGATGATAATATTCTATATAGCAACTAAGAGTTTACAACAACCTTTTTTCCATATTAATATAGAGCAGTTCTGTAACATAGGTTCTACAAATATTAATTTTCCCTGTTTTTACAGGTTATTTTTGTACTTCAATATCAGTGATCTCACTGAGGTTTAAACATTTCTATCCCATTGTATGTTATCTATCCCTTGTTTTTCTGTGTGATGCTTATCCACATTTTATATTGATCCTTCATAAACATTTTAGCATGGTAACCAGTATAGAATAGAAAGTCTGAAGGATTAATTAGTCCCCTAGGGCTTTTAGTTATTCTTGGGTATTAGTGTAATTCATCTGTTATTCCTAACTTTTGGTATAAAATAAGTGCATATCTTTTTCTGATCATTTGTTTCTTTCATGCCTTTTTTTATTACTTTAACTTTTAAAATTAGCTACTATTTATTTTCTTTCTCACTTCCCCATCTCACTGAAAAAACAAACCACATATCAAAAAAAAAAAAAAAAAACCCTTTGTAACAAATATGTCTAATTGTGCAAAACAAATTCAGTGGCCATGTCCCAAAATATGTATGTGTGTGTGTGTGTGTGTGTGTGTGTATATATATATCTCATTCTGTATCTTGAGATGATGGATGCAAGGTACAGAATGAGACACATACTTTTGGATATGGCCATTGTTGGAATTTTTGTTAGAAAACATTATTATTAGTCCCCCTGAATCACAATTGATCCTTGCAGAGTTCTGAAGTTTTTCCAAGTTTTCTGTTATTTCTTTCCATTATATTTATATGCCCTGATTTGTTCAACCATTTGTCACTGATGGGCTGCTTAGTTTCCAGTGATTTGTCACTGTAAAAAGAGATACTATAAATATTTTTTCATATGTGGGTTTCCTTTCTCTCTAATCTTTGCTGTATAAGCTGAATAGTATCATAGGATTGAATGATGTGAAGTTTAATGACTTTTTGAATGTAGTTCAAAATTGCTTTCCAGAAGGGCTGAATCAGTATACAATTCTATCAATAGTAATTATAATGTGCCTATTTGCCTGTAGTCCTTCCAACATTTGTTCATTTACTTTTTTGCCAGTTTTTCCAATCTGATGATTGTGAACTTGAATTTCAGAGTTATTTAATGTTAATTTCTCTGACCAATTTAAAACATTTTTACATGGTTATTGATAAATTCTATTTCTTCCCTCTAAAAAGTGGCTGGCCATATTCTGTAACCATTTATCAATTGCAAAACAGCTCTTCTATTTAATTTTATTTATTTTAAAAAGAAGTTTCTTAATATCTTTTATTTTTACTTGACCTAAAATTACTATTACATTGTACCCTTTCCCCCTCTCATTTAACTAAGATGTTTTTTAAAGAAAGAAAAAGAGATTAGATAATAAACAGCAAAAATTGATCCATTCAGTGACAAAATCTAAAAAATATATGCAGTGTTTACATACCTGTGAACTTCTTGTTTCTTCAAAGGAGTAGAGGCACTGCTCATATTTCTTATTTGGGGTCATGATTTTTATAATTTTGTAACATTTGGGGGAATCATTTTGCAACTATTTTTCTTGCCATACACATTGTTGTAGTCTTGTATATTATTTCCTGGCTCTGATTACTTAACTTTATATCAGTTCATATAAATCTTTCTATTCTTCTGTATAATAAAGTAGTAGGCATTTATATAGAGTTTTAAGGTATAGTGCTTTACATATATTAACTCATTTTAAAATTTTTGTTGTTTCTTTCTTTGAAGCAATTCTGACTATTCTCATCCTTTGATTTATTTCTGCGCTCATTAGTCCCATTTTCCATTTGTAATGCCAGTTAGATACAAAGATAATAATTAAGTAGGTTGTCATTCCTTTAGTATGTCAAAATCACATTGTCATTCAATAAACATTAAATGTTTCTTTTGTTTGTATACTAAACCTGGGGATACAAAGAAAAAGTTAAAATAGAATCTGCCTTCAAAGATCTCATCTTTTAATGGGAAAATCGGCATTTTAAATAACTAGGTTAATGGGATCTATACCATTATATAGATGGATTTGGACTTCAGATTCTGGCCTGTTATCAATTGTACTAAACTTTTAGGTTCTTACTAAGTGCTAATGAGATAATGAGATATTAGGTTCTTACTAAGTGCTAAGTTGGTACTTGACAATTTTCTAGTTCCGGCCTTTCCTCGTAGTTTGACTTGTGAATTCCTGGGGAAGAGCTTGCATGCTTGGGAGGAGCAAGCTCATTGGTTGAAGTGGTTCTTCCCAGAAGCCCTTGCATTATCCCACGCCCGTTCTCTAGGAGGATAAAGAGGGGAGCACTCCAGAGATAGAGAGTCTCTGCTTTAGACCAGGCTTGACGTGGCTCTCTGCAGGAAGGGAAGTCACTTCTCTGGACGACAGTTAATGGCAACTATCTGGAGACAACAGTTCTCTACAGGAAGAAGAATCTGTCCAAGAGATTTGAGTTGACACAGCAGATCTCCCAGAGAGCGATTGGCAGCTTCTGGAGACAACAGCACGTTACACTAAACCTCTGGGCTTAAGTTGCCTCTACTTCTAAATTCTCTTAATTAGATAGCCTCTAAGATCCTTTTCATATCTTAAGTCTATGATTTTTGTAAATCTGTGATCTCCAACTTTTGGCATTGTTTTTCCAATTAACTTATAATCTGATATTGTTCTTTACTGCCATGTTTGTCTGTATGGCAAGGAGAGAAAATGATTTTTGACTAAAGAGATTTTTGTGTTTCTTTGACCCCCACATTATGGAACCTGTAATGTGAGGAAGTTTTATCCAAGAAATTATGGTAACCCTCTAAATATTTACTTTTGCTCATATTCTGTTTTTCAGCTTTAACAAATTGTTGAAATAATTCAAGTTAAGCCTATATAATTCCACATAATTCTTATATTCCTTCTTCTAATCTTTGTTCTAACTAGTCGATATTTGGTTTGAACAAGGACCATTAATTCTGAAGTAACTGCTATGTTTTTCCCCAGTTATTCCTTGTCTCTTAAGATAATATAGTCTCTAAGCTTACTTTTTTCATTTCTTAATTTCCAACTATGCTTTTGCCATTCTCATAGCAATTTTTACATTAAATTCATTGAGTGTAAAAATACATGTTTATTTGGTTTTGCAGGTTTTGTCTAGTTCTTCATTAAACTTTTACTTTTTTTTTTTTTTTAAACTATGAAAGCAATATGTTCATGAGCTGCAAATGTTTGCATGGTGATCCTTTTGCTTTGCTTTTGAACACTAGAAGGTGAAATAACCAGATATTTCATGTAGTTGATGATATCTTCTTTATTCACAAATCTGGAAAGAATATATGAGGTTTTTTTTCATTTTGCAATAACTGCTTTGGTGTGTGCTTTCATTTATAGTAAGAATATCAGTATTGATGTGACTTATTTCTCCAATAGTATATCATTTTTATCATCATTGGACAAACATTTCACATTTAGAGCATCAAGAAGTAAATTGAAATTTCCTGTTCATCTAGGAACTGAATTATTTTTTTATTATCTTTCTGGAAACAGAAAGGTTCTATACATGGCTAAATGATGTGTAGGTGTAAGGGTGTGTGTGTGGGGGGTGTGTGTGTGTGTGTCTGTGTGTGTTTGAGTTGCCGAAGATTGCCTATTATGCCTATTAATGATAAACTGTACCACACATCATCTGGCCCTCAGGAAAACATATAATCTGATGTTGGCACAATGTTCTTTTAAACCAGATTATAAATTGACTGAACTTTATACCTCAGTAGACTAACCTTTTCAGAACAGTTCTATAGCAGAATTAAGTAGAAGTTTTGTTAACAGTTTTATATATTATTATATCAGTAGAATATCTATAACATAGAGTAGTGCAAATTGTTTCCTTGACATCTACTTGTGAGATCCAAGATTGTGTCTGAAATTGTGGATAATTAGGAATCACCTATTTGAATAAGGAAAGGAAAAGGATTCTTGTATTACATATTAGACATTGATAATTCTGTTGTTCAGTCATTTTTGGTCATATTTGACTCTTAATGATCCATTTAGAGTTTTCTTTGTAAAGATATTGGGGTTGTCATTTCTTTTTCCAGCTCATTTTATAGATGAGGAAATTGAAGCAAACAGGGTTTAAATTAATTGAAATGAGGGTCTCAGCTAGTAAGTGTTTAAGACCAGATTAGAATTCAGGAAGATGAGTTTTCCAGTTTTAGTAGTCTATGTACTGTTTCATCTAGCTTCTTCATTGATAATTCTAAACAATTAAAATTATGCTTGAAGAATAAAGCATTACTTATTAACATACATTTAATTCTTTCCTATGATTTGTCATTGAGCAGTTTGAGCAGCTAGAAAAACAATAAAATAACATTGTCTCAGCCACAAAAAGTCTTGTCTAGTATCTACTTATTATAGAAGGCTTGTTATTTGTTACATGATTTTACCTCCATTTTATCTTTCCTTAGAGCTACTGAAACTTCTGATGAAGTTGAGAGTCTTCGCCCTCCAAGATTCTTTAACGAAGATGGTGTGATTAGACCTTACAGACTAAGGGATGGAACAGGAAATCAGATGTTACAGGTAAAATCAGTATCTTATTAGAATTAAGATGGATTTAGAGTTAAAAGGAATTAATTTAATTATTAATACTTTACATATGAGGCTTTTAAGGTTTTCTCACAAACTACTTAATCCTCTTTTTTTTTTAAATAACTTTCTAATGCTTAAATTTGAAGTACATTTATTCACTGTAAGGTTTTTTCTTTTTTACAGGTATCAAAAAGTTTGATATGAAAACAGTTAATGCATGACTTTGCAAGTGAAAGCCTTCAGTAGATTTTTATATCATCATAGCCATAAAACTTTGCAAACTACATACCACAATTGCAATGTTTTAATAAAATGAAAAATCTTACTAATGGTAACTACATATATAGGGATTATTAGCAAGCCTAAATGTTTTGTAGAATCTTATTTTAATTTTGCACCATATATATTTCCAACCAAGATTTTCTTATGTAAAGGCAGGTAAGATCAATTGAAACCTATCTGCCTTGTGTATTTTGTGAATCTAATTATTTTGACAGTTGAACTGTGTCATTTTGGAGTGTTTCATTAGTCGCACAAATATGATAATTTCCCCAGATTCAGGAAGGGACAATCAAAACTATTTATATACCAGAATTTTTTAGGGTTTTTTGCTTTCCAGACAATCATTTGAGCTATGATAAAACATTCATATAGCTTGCTTTCTTTCTCTTGCCCATAGAGCATTCTGTTTCAACACTTTTTACAGGATTTAATAAACTAGGTATTTCTAGGCAAAAGCAACTTTCTTCTTATAAAGTTTAATTTTCTGGGATGACAGACACCATTGAGTTCAAATATTTCATCTAAAAAGAGAGTTAAAGTAGCTTATTTTTTGGTGTTTTAAGTGAACTGGAAGTTCTCTATTTCTTCATTGGCTTTTTAAAGTTTTGTTTTGTTTGTTTTGCTTTGTTTTTCTGATATATCTTAAAGGAATTTACATGATTTAAAAGGGACTTAAGTCCTTAGTGAAAAAAGTAAGGAAAGGTTTGCTTTGTAGATATAATATTTATGGCACTATGTGTAGCCTTTATTACAAAACACATTAGTGATCATGATATGCTGTAGTAATGCTGTTCTTGATTATTATATTGTGCTTAAAGTGATTATGAATAAACTAAACAAGCCAGTGTTTTAATTTAACTACTCATAAGCAGTAAAGCATGTAACTACAGAATCCTTGTGAATAATGAAAACTGTGATAATATGATGAAACTAGATTTTTCTTTTTGAAAGTGCAGCTTTTTGTTAAGAAATGTCATATTCATGCATGTATAGTATCTTCCTAAAACTTTTAAACACTTTTGGAATAAAACTAGCAACCATCAGTCAAATGTGATTTCTAATAGGCACTTTAGGGTAATATATTATGAAAAATCGTTGTTTTAAGGGTGAAAATCACTTATTCCAATACTTTAAAAAGTGTTATACAACTATTTCCCTTGCTCATATTATTCTAGCATTTAACACGTATTCAGTTTTAATTATAATAGTTTAAATTCAACTTTAAATATATGAGAGTTTAGAAATATACTATATACTGTATATGTACTCTGTACTATAATATTCTAGTTGGACGCACAGAGATAGAGTTAGGAAAAGTGTTAAGTATAAGACTCATAAGATTAATTATTAAGCTGTAAAAATAAAACAGGGGATCCTCTAGATTCTTCTGCTACTACCTTCGTTTCAAGGATATATAGAATTGTTTCCATCTTTGGATAATGGTTATTTTTGGAAGCTTTAAACTTTGAAGAGTTTAAAGACATAGTTTTACGTAAATCTCTTTAAATTCATGGTTTTTTGGTATGTCAATATTTAATATACCAAAAGTAAGAGGTATTTAACTAATATCAATGTTTATGACCCAGATGAGTGTCATCTGTTGCTATGTTTTAAGTATATTAAGCATATAGTGTAAGTGAGAATGTCCTACATTTCCACAAATATCTCTTGATATTTGTGATTAGCCCACTCTTTTTTTAATAGGTTCTTAAAATATTGGGGCTTTTGACAAAACTATACTATATTCTCTTAATATTGTTTAGAAATTCTTACAATTATATCCATAGTCATAATTTGGAAGAGAAGTTGTTGTTGACAGGTAAGCAGGATTAAAAATCTGATTCAGAGTTAATGCATATTGTTTAAAAATCACACCCTGTGAAAAGGATTCATAGTTTCAGGGAGTTTTCCTATATTTTCTCGATTTTCTATCCATGCTGCTGTGAACTCTTTATGGGATGGATATATATATATAGATATATATATACATATATATATATATATATGTATATATATATCTATATATATATATCGTGTTTATAATAAAAATAGTATATCTAAAATGACTCTCTTTAGTGTGTACATTTCCAATTAGACAGTAACATATTGTTATCTTTCCAGATGGCCTTGTTTGGAGATTGTAGTCAGTTATATTTAGCCAAACAGAGTAAAATAATGATGACAATAAATTGCTTTTCACAGAGTGCCTCAAAACTTTTTTTCTTACATTAAAATAATCCAGACAATTGGTTCTTTCTGTTGTAAAGCCAGCCTATACACTTAACAGAATTCATTTAAATACACGAATACAACCTTAGTAACAGCCAAAAAGAATGCTTTAATAGTATTCTGAATCCTGATACATTTCATAATTGTGCATGTTTTTAAAACAACTTGCCATATTAAACTAACCTTTTTACTTCTTTTTTTTTCCCTTTACCATGCTTACAGAAATTTTATGCCTACAGGGAGTGGATTAAGACTCTCGATAGTAGTAGTGATGATGATGAAGATTAGTCAGATCTGTATTATTTAAACGCATGCATTATTTATCATTTTGAGTTGAATGTCTTCATTCAAATTGTGTGTGGCTGCTTTTGTAACTTTCACAGTTCATTAGTTAGGGTGTTAAATTATTTTTCCTTTTCACTATATTTTTATGGAACTTTGAAAAGAAATATAATTATACTATTTAAATAGAGAAATAGAAATTATTTTATGTCTAAAGATAACCATATTATATACACATATATACATATATATATAAAATCATTTGATTGTGCCCCAAATATGGTGTAGTATTATAATAACAAAGTGCCTTTTTCAGATTTATCTATAAATTGTGTTTTTGTTATTATTTTCATATTTGCAAGTGTTTCTTTGTAGTATCTTTTTATTTTAAGTCATCTGGTCATTTGTTAACAAAATTAATTTATTATATGGATGTTTTCACTGTAACCTTTCTAGACTTTAATGTATTACCAATGTATTTTTTTTTAAAAAAAGGAGAAAAATAGCTCATCAGATTTTTATATTTACTTTCTATTTCAGAACTATCTTGTCATTTTCCTTTCAATAACAATAAACTTGTGTAATTTAAAAGAATGTGAATCTGTGTTCTGTTCCATCATTCATAGTACATGGAAGGAACATTGTACATTTGATAAAAATCATTGTGATTTGTCCTAGAAAGGTAAAATAATATAATCTTTTGTCCTCTGAAAAGGGAGGAAAAAGAACCATTTTGCTACCATGTTTACTTTATCCTGATTTCCTTCAGTTATTTTAACTTTTGATTTTACATAAATTAGGGCAGCAATATAATAGTTTTAGCTCCTTTTTAGAGTTTTAGTGGGCTAATAAGGACTGTTTTCTTATATGTCTTAATTTATGTATCTCTCTACACTCTTTTCCCCATAAATTGTTATTAGCTCAAGTATAAATTTTTCTAATAAATATCATGTTTGTATCTTACTCTTGAAGGGAAATAAACTAACTATACCTTGAAGTAGTTGGAAAAGTCAGTGAGTAAAGCCTTTCTTTTAGGACATCATATGCTTGCTTTTTGCTTATTTTCATTGAGTTGATTATATGTCTTGATCATCTTCCCTTTTAAATCTGACATCCCAAAGAGTTTGCAAAGAATAAATGGCAACAGTGACGTAGTAATTGATTACTGACTACTGTGTTTTAGGGTCATCAGAATGATTTTCATTTTCTTGTCTAATAGTAAAACATATTGCTTCACCATTACTCTTGCTGTAAAAAAAATCCAGAAATGTATACCATAGTTTAGTTTTCTTATTAAATTGGCAACTAACACAGGTTATAGATTTTCTAATTTTCTTCAGATTCTGAAGTCTATGTTGTTATTCTTCCACAGGTAATTAGTCTCTGAAAGTGGCCATTTTGACTTTAAAACTACAAGATTTATAAATTTTGGATGTGGAAAAATGTGATCATAGAAACAAAGCAATATGTGAAGATTTCTATTCCATTATATTCACATAGATGTCAAGGAATACAAAGAAATTAAATGCCTTTTCTTTTACCAGTCTACATCTGCTCTTTTCAAGTAATCTGAGCTAATAGGTGATAGTAGCAACATTTGTTGGAACCCCATCATTGTTTCTTAAAATCATAGCTATCACTAGCTCCTTATGCCACGTCATTCCCCTCAACCATACACATCCCCAAATTCCTAATTTTACTAGAAGTCAGAAGCTACATGACTGGATAATTTTCTGTATGTATGTACCTGTAAAGAGAAAAACTGGAAAAGAAAATTTTTCTTACCCTCAACTGTGTAGAATAACAAATAAAGACTCAATGGTGATACTTAGTGGTGATAAACTGCTTATGTAGAAGATAATTTAACATTTTGTTACTAAATTTGTAGTTTTATTGTAGGAGAAGAAAAGGGCAGTGATTTTATTTTTAAGATAATAAAGCATTAGTACCATATTTCTTCAGTGTATTAACAGGAAAAAGGCCCATATAAACTAGAAGTTATTTGATCTTGTACATTTGAGTCATGATATCTTATGTTTCTGTAGTGCTAAAATGTGCTTTCCCCACAATAGCCCTATGAAATAATAGTAGTACAAACTTATCCACATTTTAAAAAGGAAAAAAGTTTGGCTCAGAGAAGTTAAATGATTTTTGGCATTGTAAAATAGATGCTTACACCAGGATATGAACCCAAGTTTCTTAAATCACAAATCCAAGGCTCTTTCCATGCTGTCTCTGATATAGGACGTCCCATACATATGGGAAAATTCTTCTAGAAATGAGTGTGAAGCAGTTTTTCTAAGAATTGTAAAAATGGCTATAGATATTTTTTTAAATTAAGTATTTTTACCTTATAGATATTTAAAAATTTTTAATTTATACTCAAAAGTCTCTGCTTTCCCTTCATAATGGTTTACTAGTGAAATCATCTCTTCATGAATTCCCTATGATTAGAGGTTTTTATTTTATGTGGTTATACATGTATATGCATATATGTACATATATATATATACCCACACATATGTAAACAAAGCTACAAAAATTATTTATGTCAAAGATAAATGTGTTGTTTTTTTTTTAAGGAAAGGGTTAAGGGGCAGCTAGGTGGTGGAGTGGATAGAGCACCAGCCCTGAAGTTAGGAGGACCTGAGTTCAAATGTGATCTCAGACACTTAACACTTCCTAGTTGTGTGACCTTGGGCAAGTCACTTAACCCCAGTTGCCTCAGCCAAAAATATATATATGTATATATAAATATATATATGTATATATATATATATTTTAGGATTTGAGAATTATTCCACTTTTGGGTGGAATATAAAAAGCCATTTTTGATTTCTAAAAAGACTTAAAATGTGAAGACATGAGGGTTAACTGAAAGATTTCCTTAGTATTTCACTTAGTATTTCAGAGATGGGGTCATTTCACATGGACAAATATTTTTCTTTTTTCTCAGTCATTTTGCATTTAGGTTCAATTCTAATCTATTAATTAGATGACCCCTGCTTAATATAAGGTTGTTTATTAGGGGCAATTGTACCAATATAGTTTTCTAAATTAAGAAATCTCGATTGAGAATTAGGACACAAAGTGGAATTGCTACGTAGAAAGAGAGCTAGGTAAGATATCTTTTCCATGTCATGTAACTTTATTGAATTTCTGGATGATGATTAATCATGTAGAAAAGCAAGTATACATGCAACTCTCCTTTTTATAAAGAACATTGTTTTGTTTAGAGATCTGAACTTAGGAAGGGAAAATAGGTGGAAAACTTTATAACAGAATAGGAATCTGCCCATTATAAAATCAAGCAGTGTAACAAGAATACATGACACTATGAATAAGGAAATAAATAACAAATGGTTATTTTAAAATCTACAGAGGAAATAGACACAAAGTTGAACTGAGAAGTAATGGCAAGATTTTGAGAATGGATTTTTTTCCCCTCAAATTCAAAGCAGCTAGAAGTAATACAGATTTAACATTGAACTATATGGTATTAACTTATTAACATTAACTTAAGCCATTTGGTATACTTTTTATTAAAAAGTTCTGGTTTCAGACACGGGAAGATAAGGTTATTAGGGGAAATGGTTTTGCATTATTTAGTCTATAGGCAAAAATATAAATTTGCAAATAGATCTTTAAAGTAAAAAAAAAAATAAATTAAAGGCCACATTTCAAAATAGTGTACCGGATCTTAATCTAAGAGTTTGTTTTATTTAAACCTTTTAAAAGAATCATGAGTTAATATTCATCTTGATGAAAATATCCATATTAGTTCTGTACCTCAGTACATTGTCTACCTTTGATTAATTTTGTTTATACTTATTTTTCCATGTTGATTGTAATTCCTAATAACTAAGATTTTGAGAGTAGTATGTTATTAATTTAGTAATATTAATAACAGTGTATACTACCTACTCAAGTCAATAAAGGCTATGAATAATAAATTACTGGGTAAGAGATATTGGTTTCATTTATTTTCCCATATTTTCATACATTTTCTGGGTAGAAAGAAGTTAGTGTAAAAGAAAATATAGAATTGTATTTTTAAAAACTTTCTCAAATTCTTGTATACAGCATGTAGAATGGATATATATATATATATATATATATATATATATATATATATATATATATAGCATTACAATAAGCACATATAAAAACTTTATTTTAAGGGAATTTATTATCACTACCAGATGTAGTGATCTTACACAATTGAGTCATGAACAGTTGCATATATTTGTTATTTCAATATGTATGGATTTAATGGTTTGTTTTTTTTGTTTTTTTGTTTTTAATTTAAAATGTGGTAGATCCACTCATTCCTGGAGTCTAGAGTTCACTCAGCCAGCTTGTGAAGGTGAATATGTTTCATCAGCCTTGTTGTACCAGCAATATAATCCAAATACTAATTCTTTAAATAAATCAAATTTCATGTCACATGACCAACCAAAAAGAGGACTAGGCAATTTATTTCTCCGATCCTCACCTCTCCAAAACAGAAATGACATAGCAGAGATGAAAAAAAAAGAAACAATACAAGCTAGGCCTCAAATTATGTCATAGTTTTAGAATCGGATAGGACCTTAGAGGACATCTGATTCAAGCTCTTCATTTTACATGTGAGAAACTGAAGTTAAAATTGAGTAATTGAATGATGGAATCAGGATTGGAAACTGTCCCTTTAATCCTTTGGTTAAAAATTCAGTACTCTTTCCACTGTAGCAAATTTCACAGGGTAGTATTTGATTTCAAACCTGATTATATTGCAATACTTTTTAACTTCATCCTCTCTCCACAAGAAGGGAAATTATAAACCTCTACCATTAAGCATAGGAATTCAAAATTCAAATTTGTTCACATTTTTTAACAAAGCTTTTTGTTTAAATGACCTTATACTTATTTGAGGTATTGATTATTGAGCAAATAAGAATTCAAAGCATTAGTAGTCATTTAAGAACAATTTGGGAGAAATATAAATAAAAAGTTAAAGCCTTCTAATAATAACAATACTGGTTAAATTGAATTAATTTTATTTAGAAATGTATTTTTATCTCAATTCTATAAGCTCCTATTTTTAGCTTGATAATCATGCTATGTTTAAGATGATTCTTAATGCTTTCTTGAAAACAAAAATTGAGAGATTAGGTGAAAATTATTTTTTAAAAAATTTAATGTAAAACCATGATATTTATATTTGTTCAGAACTAAAAAGCTTTCATGGAAAAGTTAATTAACTATTTCCTGATGGTGTTTTACATCATGGAAGATAGAATTGCTTTTAAAGGCTACATAAAACTCCTCAAAATTATATTGTGCACAAGGTTAATTCACAATGTAGAGCAAGAGCCCTTTCTCCCTGAGCATACCATTTGGTAGCAGCAACTTTTTTGTACCTTGTCTAAAAAGAAAAGCTACTATTTGTTACTTTGTTGTCAGCTTTTTAACTTTTGTCTTCATTTTCCTTCAAACCCTGCACCTCCCAATCCTGAATATTTTTATAGTCTTAGCTTATCTTTAAAAAATAAATTTCTGCCTCTCATTGTGCAGGCATATTGACACAGAGCTGACCTGCGCAGGTGATATATTCTGCATCAAGTCCATTTTTGAAAAAATTGTCTTGTCTGTCTTGTCACCTCTAAAGACAGCATAGTTGTAGTTTGTGATATGGTGTGGGGGAGAGGCTGTTTTTGTTTGTTGTGTGTTTCTTTTCTTTCAGAAATTGCAGGAGTTTGCAAATAGCTTGAAGCTCTACCTTGACAGCAATCAGAAGATATCTACCTTCAGCTGATATGATCTTTACCTATACTGCTTCAGGAAGACGATCTGGAAGAGGGGTCTTATCATAGGCAGTCTTATCATCAGAGTAGTGCGGAACAGTCTGCCTGACTTCACCTGAAATTTTCAGTAAGTGTGAAAAGAAGTAGACTCCCAAAGGCTAATTGGATATCACTCTTCATTCAGCTCCTCTTCCTCTTCAGAAAGATGTTTCTGAAGGGGATGAGAAAGCTGAGGAGAGAGCCCAATTCTATTATGCAGGTGAATCAGATTTGTTAGTCTTAGACAAGATAGACCCCATGGAGAAAGATAATGTTTCTCTTTTTAGAAAGACTGGCTCTCTAGTTGTTAAGGATAGCAGAATTCAAGTTTTGGAAACAAGAAGGGCCTCTGGAAAAATTCATGGAACTCCAAAACTAAGTTTGGTGATAGGGCCCTTGAGTTTATGCTGAACTGAAACAGGAAATTTGTTCTGCTTGGAATCTTCAGATAGTACAATGCACATATTTCTTAATTACATTTGTTGGCATTAACCAACCTCTGAAGTTTTAGTTTCTCTTTATAGAAGTTTCAGATCTTCTTTTTATATTAGATTTTTAGGAAGAGTTGACCTTTAAAAAATATGAAATAGACATTTTGGCCAAATTCTGCAGCTCAAATCAAGTGAATGACTATGATTACTAAAATTATTTGAAAGATGTAATATCTATCACATTCGTGAAATTTTTTCCACTGTATCTAATACAGGTAGAAATTTGTTTAAGAAAAAGGGTTTTGTTTTTTTGGTTTTTTTGTTTTTTCAAGTAAAAAGTATAGAATTACTTTGTTTGATTTTTTTTTTTTTTTAAGATTAAATGCATTTTTGTTTCATATTGACATCTTACTTAATAATAAAGATTTTTATCACACAGTACAAAAGTTTCATTTTCAGGGAGGCCTCCATTCTACACTGACTCTCACCATTTACCCTACTGAAGTTAACCTTAGGCAGCTAAGTGATGCAGTAGATCTAGTAGTGGCCCTGAAGTCCAGAGGATCTGAGGTCAAATGCAACTTCAGACTTTTACTAGCCGGGAAACCCTGGACAAGTCATTTAATCCTATTTGCTTCAGTTTTCTCATTTGTAAAATGAGCTGGAGAAGTAAATTGAAAGCCACTCCATAATTTCTGCCAAGAAAACTCCAAAAGGGGTCATGAAGAGTTGGATTTGATTGAAAACAATTGAACCCCAAATCTTGCATTAGACTCTTAGTAGTTGTGTAACCATGGACACAACTCCTAAATTCTGTCTATCTCATTTTATCATTCTATAACATGGAGATGAGAATAGTACCTTCTCAGGGTTGTTGAGAATCAAATGAGATATGTACAATGTTTTGCAAATCTTTAGAACAAGTTTTGTGTTATATCACGCATAGTAATAATTGCTAATAATAATAATATTAATATCTATCATTTATGAAGTGTTTTAAGTCTGAGACTGTGACCCATAGATTTCCTCATTTTTCTAAAAATGAAATTTAAATATTGCTAAATTAGAAGACACTCTATTTTTCTTCATTTATACTTATTTTCTTAAGATAATTCAGAATGTTATAGTTTATAAATCTGTAAGAAATTCTAGTCCTGGTTACTTCTGATAACTCCCTTCTTATCAGACAATGATGAAAGTTTTGTCAGTCATGAATATACTGTAGGAAAGTGACTTAACTCTTGAGAAGATTTCATTTGATTTTTAGCTTAAGCTCTCTTAAGCATAGTGACCAGATTTAGGTACTAAAACTTGGAATATTTTATAGTTTCTAGGGAAATTTTTACCTTTCTAGATTAAGATGCTTCTCTTGCTCTGCTAAAATTAATAATTGATTGATTAAGGAACAAAAGGGAATTTAACTGTTTTCCTGGATTTTTGCTAAATTTATTTGGTAGAATTGATTATATAAAATTAGAATTTTACATGTTTGTGAAAATGACAGGACAGTTTAATTATATATAATAGAACTCCAACTTTTTTGTAGTGGTACATGAGAAACATTGCATATGTGTGCATTATAGATATCTGTATAAAAGTAGGCTTACATATAAAATACATACAATAAGAAGTAAGAATTGCTTTTTCAATCTTATAAAAGAGAGCAATATTATTACTTTCATCTCTTATTTTTGGATAAAACAGTACATACTTACAGCCACACATATTTCTTTTGGATTCATTAAAAGCCTACTAGTTGGGATTACTATGAATTATAGACTATTTTTAACAAATGCTATTATATTAACTAAATCATTTATGATAAACTAAATATTGATCTTCTTAAGTAGATGCTATGCAAGTAAGATAATTAGGTGCTATCTGTTATCTTTGAATTCAGAGACTTGGCCATTATGGCCAAGAACATAATTTCTTGCATGCAAAGCAGCCTCCAATAAGCTAGAAATTCTCTAAAGATGTGGTCTGAGCACAAATGTTTCATTATTCAGATCTTTTTATATTCCTACTTTTATATTCTGCAGAAGTAAATGCCTCAGGTGCCTCTACAACTCTTCCTTTTGTAGATGGCCAAAGTTGCTGACCAGATGTAGAAAGAATTTAAATTAGTAAAGTTTTGTTTCATTGATCAAAGAAGCCTAATTCAATTCAAGAGTTTATTGCTGTAATCTGAGATTAATCTCAAAATTGATATGAACCACTGAAACTTTTACTTTACCAGGTGACTTTAGGAAGAAGAGGCTATTCAATTAGAAGTCATTTGCTGAAAAAAGACTGTTTTGGCCTACTTTTTATTCACTTGTTTCTTAAGTGACTGAGGAAAAAGGTCATTGGTGTTTTTTAAAAAAAAATAAAATAAAATCAGGGTGTATGTTTTCTTCCACTGCATATAGTCACTTATTTAGAATATATGGAGAATTTTTAATTACCTTTCCTTGGGATTTGTTGTTTCACAAAGTAAACATAAATAAAATCTTTACTATTAAATTTTTTTCAGTGCCCCATTCAAGATTGTGGTTTATCTTGTTTTCATATATGTTGTAATTTAATATTTCATAGTCCAGTGGTTTCTTGTGGCTGTCATCTTTACCTTTTAGCTCTTGACTTTTTATGTTGTATTTAAATGAAATAGATTTTTTTTCTACTTATACTTCCCTGTTAAAAATCCCATTCTAACCCAATTGAGGGTCTGTTATATATTTTTAAATGTGGACAATAATTTCTTAAATACAGTTTTCCATAAATGACTAATAGCTTTTGTTGTTTGAGATCTGAAATGTTTTATGCCAATGGTTTTCCTCTTAGCTATATTCTAATTTCCAGTTAGATCCTTTAGCAATCTGTGATATGACTTTTTTTCTGTAATATTTGGATAATTTTAATTATTCAAAAAATGTTTTTGGTTTCTTTCAATCATATTTCTAAGGTGAATATTTCATTAACATATGGAGTCTAGATAATATCAAATATTAGTACTAAAACAGTCCTCATTTGCTTTACTCTTTTTCATCTGTTTCCATGTGTAGTTAATGATGCAGTTGATTTGTTTGCATTAAATGAACTGTTTTTTTATGTACTCATAGTTCTAAATGCAGAGTATCCCAACGTCAGTGACCATGACTTTATTATTTAGTTGACTACAGATTCTAACATGTGTGATCAGTACAGTGTCTTAAATATAACATTGTTCATTTCTTTTAAACATTTGATGAAGGGAATGTTTACTCATCATGAATAAAGCAAGGAAAATTTCTCAATCTGTACTATGTTATAGTCTCTAAATGAGGCTACTATGGGAATATCAGCAGTTTGAATTAAAATATATTGTGCTGATGAAACTTCTATCGACTTTTTTTCCCCTTAGTTACTGGCTGAGGATTTAGGGTAATGATTTCCAGTTCTGGGGTTTGTTTTTGTTTTTTAATAAAAGCTCAAAGTATTATCCATTATTGTCAGATATATCTCAAATTTTAAAGATGTTGCTTAACTCACTTTAATCAAGCAAATGGTATTGGGATTCCAATAATTTAAAATAGTTGGCGTTTGATGATTGGACGTTGCACTTAGCCAAACAAACATGGTAATCAGAATAAAATGGACTTCACATTTATTAAGGCTGAATGTCTTGAGATCATAAGTGTCCTGTCCATATCAACAGCCACCAGGTGTCACTGTTTGTTATTAGAGGCCCAGGGAATGGATTTCATCAAAGGGAGCCATAGCACAGATTTGGAACTGGGAGTACAACACTAGATAAAGAGTCAGAATTCCTGGGTGATCATCCTGACTATGTGGCCCTTGCAGTCCATCCAGTTCAAAACAATAAATGTTCTATAGAGCCTTTTAACTTCACTTTGTCTCAGTTTCTACATCTGTAAAGGGGGCAAATGAAAGTGCCTGCTTGTCACAATTATTGTGAAAAGCAAATTTTAGAAATACTTTTTTTGATGTCTTTTGTAAAGTAAAAAAAAATTATACTAAATGATTTTTTTCAGGTATAAAAAGTATGATTCAGCTGTGATCCTATACATAAGTTTTTGAAGAAGAAAAAAATAAATAAATGGGCAGGGAAAATAACAGTGTGAAAGGGGAGCATTCTTTAGTGGGAAGGATATGATTATTGATTGAGGGAGTGATATATAGAGTTGAAGAAAAGAGAAATAGAGAAGGAATAATAGCATGGAATAGGAGCTGTTATGACAGAATTTTGAGTTCTGTATTATGCTTCAAGTGCATTTAGTTTGAAAGATGCTTTTTCTTTTCAATCAGGCCATGTTTTCCCATTAATTCATGATTTAGATTCATTATTGTTCTATAAGGAATTTTCTTTGAATGATTCTCACAAACCTCAGTAACAAAGGATATAGTTCATGGAATCAAGTACTATTTAGTTCAAATCATACCATACTATCTGTTTTGCCAGCTCCCCAATTTCTAAGTGTTTTGAAAGTTTGGGTCAAGAGGTCATTCCACATGTTTCTTCCCAGAGAATTTTGACATTGTTTATACTCAAAAATTGTTTTTTTGAAATTAGTTTAATTTGTTCTACTATCATACTCCTGGTTTTGATTCAGATTAGTCACAAGAGACTAAAAATGGGAAGGAACAAAGCTGTTCATTCTTTTCCTTTGTGCTATAGTGTAATCTGATTCAAATAACATTTAGGCCCAGCTTCCATCCTTGAGTTTAATGTGAGGTGGCATTAAAGGCAAAATGAAATCATAGACATTTAGGGATTGAACTAAAGCTTGTGATTTTTTAATTTGTAAAAATGGGAGAATATTTAAACTACTTCCTTGATTTAATGAATTATATATAACCAGGTTATAGTCAACAAATAAAAAGAGATTGTATATTTTTAAAACCTAGAAGCATTCCCATTTTTTCCTGGATAATACACTCCAATGTTTTACAAACTTATTAGGAAGTTCTTTCATATAACTTACCCCATTCTCTCATACTTCTCTTTTCTCATTATTTCTTCTATCTGAGATGAAAAGGCTTCCTGGGGAATCTGTACAGAAGAGTCATTCACCTTTGTGCTAAGAATATTTTAGAAATTTGATATTATAAAGTCATTCTTGTGTGTTCTTTGCTCAGAATGAAATAATTCCAATTCCTCTTAATATTTCTTCATTAGTCCTCTTTTCCAAATCTTTAACATCTTCGCTATCTTCCCAAATCTTTAAAGTTGGTAACATTTTATCTAGTTTATATATAATTTTTTTTTTTGCTTTACAGAATTCTAATCATAGTTACCAAATATGCCCATTAATACATCTTGTCTATCATAATAGGAAGGAAAAGGTTAAGATTACTAAAGTACGAATATTTCAGATCCTAATAATAACCTTGACAAACAGCTTCACATCTGGAGAAAATAATAGTTGATGTAGAATGAGCAATGAAGAACTAATTTCATTAATTATTGTAATTTCTGTACTTCCCATGGGTACAGGGCAGGTGAAATTTGATAAAGGAATGAATGTGATGTAAAAGGCAGAACAAGAGGGAATTGCAGGGAAATTGTAGAGGACCATAATAAGTTATGGTATTTTGTGGACTTTTGTATGTGTTGTCACAAGAGACTAAAAATGGGGAGGAACAAAGCTGTTCATTCTTTTCCTTTGTGCTATAGTGTAATCTGATTCAAATAACATTTAGGCCCAGCTTCCATCCTTGAGTTTAATGTGAGGTGGCATTAAAGGCAAAATGAAATCATAGACATTTAGGGATTGAACTAAAGCTTGTGATTTTTTAATTTGTAAAAATGGGAGAATATTTAAACTACTTAATTAATTGTTAATTTTATTCTGCAGGATAAAAATGAACATGATTGTTAAATAACATTTTTGTCTGATCTAAAATCTGATGCATTTAGTTGTGTTATTAATTCATAGGTTTTATTTTAGTAGATTTCCTTAATCTGTGTTAAATATCCTCACTTTATCTTTAACAAATCTTTGCAAGTAAGTACTTTGACAAAGGTGAATATGACAATTAATTGAATTACAATTTGCTTGTGATTTTTAAATTAGGATGTAGATTATTACTGCAGAAATATGGTAATGAATTTTTTCCCCTATAATATCTAGAAGAGGGTAAGATGTAAGTAACATTAAAATAGTTATAGCATCAACCTTTTTTCTCTTTTATATTTTTAGGTAATAGAAAATGGAAGATTTGCCAAAAATAAGTATATTACCCATGTTATGGTCAATAAAACAGATTTCTTGATGATAACCACAAGGTAATTTTTATTAGTTATATTCAGCTGTTTAATTTAGTAAGAGGCTTACAAATAGTTGTTAATGAAAAGAACAAATTATCATCCAAATCTTTGCTCATATATAGTTATGTATACATACATGCACACACAAGTTCAGCTATGCACACAAGTATGTATAGATTCAATCTCAAACACAATTCAAATAGTTCAAAATCAAATAAGATATGTAAGCAAAGACACACATGAGATTTGGATTTCCTTTAACAAAGGTAAAACATATTACTTTTTATTTTACGAAAGAGGTATATGCATTGCTACTAAGTTATTTATTTATGATTTCCCTATCTACTCTTCCCATGCCGTACAATTATAGACCAACAGGCATATGCCTGATTGATTAGTTGTAAAACCTTAGCATTAATTCACAGATACAGTACAGACACTGATGTCTGCAACTGGATTTGAACTTAAGTCTTCCTGAATCTGAGTCCAACACTCTCTGTACTATACTGCCTATATGTTGGGGTATCTGAAGTATCCAAGGAACAATAGTATTTCTGGTGTGAGAGCTTTCTGAGCCCTTTTCAGGGCTGCTTATCCACCTTTGGGGTCTACCCAACTTTTAATGGAACTGAATCCATTCTATGTGCTATTTTCTGGCTCTGTGCTTCTAGAAAAGTCTTTTAAACTCTGAGCCTCTGTTTCTTTATTTGTAAGATGAAGATGGTACATATCTACCAAAAGTTTTGGGAGGAAAGTACATTGGGATATATTTATATATGAATGACATAGATGGATATATATAATTAGACATTTATGCAATATGTATCTATATTTTATATTTGTATATTTAATAAGTCATACACACATATATATACACAGGCATATATACATATACATCTTTAGATATGTGTGTATGGATATGTATATTTTTTTAATATGTATATATGAGTTGTTAAATTATTAAATGCTTTTCAACATCATTCAAGGTTTATTGAGAGACTGATAATAATTCTTAGCCCCTCCTCTTTTTGCCCCAGAGAGGAAAGAAAGGAGTTAGACAGAAGTAATAATGAAAGATAAGGAAATTCATCCTGAACAGTAGCTCTTTCATTCCTCCACCTTAACCAGTGACAAGAAAACAGCTGTGTCTTTAATTTAGTTCTTTGCTCTGGGAAAAACAAAGCATATTCTACTTAGTGAACTCTCTGCAGGCAATAACAGTTATATTCTTAAAGCAGAAAAAAATTAATTTTGGGGGGGTGGTTTAAGGGAAAAGTTATTTTGCAGGGAAAGCGTTTTTCTTTATACTCATCTTGAAAAATGGGAAACAAATTCTGCTTTGAGAAATTATATAAATGTAATTCAAAGTAGGACTTTTCAAAAAAGGCCTTTGAAAGCATTAATTGATCCTTATCTTTTTTTTTTTTTCCCCCCCTGAAGCTGGGGTTAAGTGACTTGCCCAGGATTACACAGCTAGGAAGTGTTAAGTGTCTGAGATCAGATTTGAACTTGGATCCTCCTGAATTCAGGGCTGGTGCTCTATCCACTGCGCCACCTAGCTGCCCCCAATTGATCCTTATCAAAGTCCCTTAAGTTTTACTTTAAGGAATATGAGATTGTAAGAACGTCAGTTGTCAGAAGTGATTTTAAAATTGTCTTTTTTGTTTTGTGTTTATTGAGGTGAAAAATTCCCTCTCAGTGGTCTATAATAAGAACTACCCAAAATATTAGTGGCAAGTACAATAATTCTTATGCTTTGCTTACATCTAAACCACCCCAAAATAGAGAAAAACAGTTGGTTCTGTAAAAAATTACCCTATTGCCATATTTATGAAGTACTTCCAAAGAATTCATGGCTGATTGAGTTTTTTACTTTTTTATAATAGTATCTATCTTCTAGGGTTGTTTTCAGAATAAAATGAGATAACTGAAACTGCAAATAGAATCGATGTCCATCATTTGGGGAATGAATGGCTACATAAGTTATGGTATATGAATATAATGGAATATTAGTGTACTATAAGCAACAATCAGCAGGATGATTTCAGAAAAGCCTGGAAAGACTTACATGAATTGCTAAATGAAGTGACCAGAACCGAAGAATATTGTACACAGTAACAACTGATGATCAACTGTGACAGACTTGGCTTTTCTCAATAATGAGGTGATTCAAGAAAATTCCAATAGTCTTCTGATGGCAGTCAGTCTCTACCTCCAGAGAGAGGACTATGGAGACTGAATGAAGATCAAAACATATTATTTTCACCAAAAAAAAAAAAAAAAAAAAAAGAGAGAGAGAGAGAAACATGACAAACTCTTAAACTATTGTATAAATGTTAGCTATTATTATATTAGCTATTATTATTCTCTTTGTTTTTTGTAGTGGTATATTGTTTGTGACAAAAGGAACATTTGGGCAACTAACCTGTGAATGGCAATACACTTTTGATGAATTTACCAAAGAGCCATTTATCATTCATGGAAGAAGATTACGTATTGAGGCCAAGGTATATTGAATAAATATGTGAAGATAAAATGTTAAGATTTATTTTTCAAGATGTTTACAGTTTTTGGTTTTGTATTTATCAGTTTCTATTTAGCATATGGCTGCATATTTTTCACACAGAAAATAGATCAGTTTTAAAAGATGTTTCGTTCTGTGGTAATGTATGCAGAATGATACCTTCCAGGTTGCAGTTAGTGGGCTACTCTTGTGCTATTCTCTAACATGAGAGACGTAGTATATTGTAGTGGAAAGAGAGATGGCCTTAGAACCAGAGTTCAAGTTTTCTTTCTGACACATTCTGGCTATATGATGCTAGGCAAGTCACTTTACTTCTCAGATCCTTAGAGAAAATGCTGAGCTATATTTGAAGAGAATACTTTCTTAAATTAAGAGTTCCTTATTTTAATCAATGAAATCACAGGTCCAACCCCTATCTCTACGATATCATACCATGTGTACTGTCATCTGTAGCACTAAGCTGAGATTATAAATCCAGAGAGTTTACTGTTCATAAGTTTTCCTCACAATATGTTTATCTTGAATCTCTCAAAGATGGTAAAAACAAAAGTCCTTTGTGATGAAAATAACCTCTTATTTATTCTTAGTGATTATTCTCTTCAACTAGATCATAAGCTTCTGCTGGCAGTACTGAGAATTTTTTTTAACTGCTAGCATAATGTGCTTTATGATAAGCATTTAGTGAGTATTTTTTTTAGTAAATAGATTCTTTGGAAAATAAAGTCTGTTTGTTTACATTCAGGCCTATCAATGACATTATCTATTCTGAACAAAGGATCTATGGAATACTGTATTGAGCACAAAAGAAATAATGATATAGAGTTGATTTTAGTTTTTTGTTCTTAAACCCAGATGGATTTCTTTTAAACTCTTAAGTATTTGTAAAATAGAACTATTAACTTAAAAATGAACTTTACAAAAGCTTTACAAAATTGTTTAGCAAAAATTATGTATGACCTCCTAATGGGGTTCATTACCTCCAAATAGTTACCAGTGTCGATATCATCATTGATAAGCCCAGTTCTTTGTTCTCACATTATTAGCATAAAGAATTTGTCTCCTGTAGGCAGAATTTTCCTACAAACAGAGATATAGGATCTATAAATCTCTATGAATGGGTCTTGACTTTCTCAAAATTGTGATCTCATAAATCAGTTTTCATAGTTAGCTTATAACCATAATGAATCATGTAGATAGATTTGAGATGTATTGATCTTATCTATTATTTCTAGACAATGATTCAGGAAAGAAGTTTTAAGAAATTGGGGGAAAAAAGAAAAATATTGCTGTTCTTTTCTCTTTGCTTCTTTCTCCCTCATTTTGTTGTTTCAGTAATGAAAATGGACCTTTTTTCCTAGTTTAAAGAATTATAGAACTGAATATGTCATCATGCTCTTTTACTGGTATGCATGTGCTTCTCTATTCTTTTTGTTTCTTAGAATGTTGTTTAAAAATGTATCATTTCTAGTATGAACTATATATATATTTGAGCAATGAAATTGTTTTTCTTGTGATAATTTTTTTCCCATGACATGGTTTTATTCTTTTTATTTATTCATTTCTTTATTTGATTTGTAGGAACGTGTAAAGTCTGTATTTCATGCCAAAGAGTTTGGAAAAATAGTTAATTTTAAGACTGCAGAAGATGCCCAGGTAAAACCTCTTTTATTAAAACAGACCTGAGCTTCTAATTTTAAAGCTACATATTGGATATGTTGACAGTTAAGAAATTGTGGGGCTTTTTTCCTTTCTTTTAAAATTTAGTTTATATATCTACCTTGATCAGCATGGAAGTTTCTAGTGTACAAATGTTATTTCCTTTAATGCAAATTGACAACTTGTCTACACATTATAGTCATAGAGGGACTGGGGACTGAAAATTTAATTATTACATGTCATATAGCAATATGTGTAAGAAGAAGAAATGGAACTCAGGACTTTGACTCCCCACCCTGGCAACTGTATTAAATTTTCTCCTTTTTGTTTCTTTGAAAAATGCTAAGAAAGCTAAACAAAATATGTCATCTGTATGGATTGTCCTTATGTTTGGAGTCATCAGAGGATATGCTAAATAAAATATTGTTCCTTTGACTGATCAGTTATAGATCTTGCTTTTAGACTAGTCTGGCATAGTGTTTAAGAGTTTTAAAGAACATTTGGAATTCATGTCCATAAGGGAGAACCCAATAATCCTGTTAAGTTATTCAGTATAAAGTTATAGTAAACATCTTCATAAAATAAAACTTAGAACTTTTCCATTGGTCTTCCATTTTGATTGCCTGAAAACATACTTTATGTCTCAGTTCAGAGAGTTATGGGTTCTCCTCACCATTGGGGTTTTCAAGTAGAACTTAGGTGATCACTTATTGAAGATATTGCTGAAGGGGATTTTGTTTGAGTATAGGTTGAATTAAGTAACTCTAAAGTTTCTTCCAACTATGAGATTCCAGCTATGACTAAACCAAATAGAGATAGAAGAAGGAATCATAATGATAACTAGCATTTATATAAGGCCAGGTATTTTACAGATATCTCATTTGAGCTTCATAACAAATCTGGGAAGTATTATCCCCATTTTATAGTTGAGGAAAAGTTTTTTTTTTTTGGTTGTTGTTGTTTTTTAAAATAGTTGAGACAAACAGAGGTTAAGTGATTTACCTAAGGTCACACATCTGGTAAATCTCTGAAATTAGATTTGAATTCAGGTCTTGACTTCAGACCTAACATTCTATTTACCAGATCTCTGAGGTGCCCATTTTATATCATATTATTCATTGCATTGTTAAGTTTATTCCTTTCTGCTACAAATTTACATTTCCCTTATAGAGGTTTAGTTATTTCATTTATATTCTACTAAAATGTATACAGAATTCTAAGATCTCAGTAAATTAATAATTCACAAAGCTTCTGTTTCTCAGATATTTTCTCAGACCTACTTTTTTAGGGTTTTTAAAAGTGAAGTGCTTTGTAAACTTTCTATCTCTATGTAAATATAAGTGATTATTACCATTTATTATTTTTAGTGCTCTGGAAATTGACTTAATGCTATTATCCTGTTACTACTATAGTGCTCTATGCCTAATCCCTTGAGTTTGCAGAATTTTCACTTTAAAAGAAACTTAAAGCATATTTAGTCTAACCACCATAATTTTAAAGGCAACAAAAGGTTAAGTGGCCTACATATGTTCCCAGAGGGGAGAGTAAATACGTGAACTCCATCCCAGACTTTCGGTCCAGTCAGGTATGAGAAAAGTCTTCATAAAGGAATTTCAGAGTTAATCAAAATGTGTAATAGCAAGATAGAAGCTATGACCATCTCTCAGTAGGAGAGGTATAGGAGGATAGAAAAGTAGGCCAGGGGAAGTAAACATATTGAGGAGCTGGGAAATTTGAAGGACTATCACTTGATCTTTGGGTTGAAGTCCTCTGATATAAGTGCAGAGCTGGGAAAGGAAAAACTCAGAAGACCACCACCATGGTTCAATCCCTCTTCATCTCTCACCCTGACTTGTAATAGCCTCTTATATTGGTCTTCCTAAGCTCTAATCTTTTCTCTTGCTAATTTAACTTCTATGTATAAGGCATAAAGATATTCTTGATCTTTTAAAATTCTTTATAATGCAGCTTCAACCTCTTTTTCCAGCTTTGCTGCACATATCCATCCACATCTCTTCTCCCAATCTTTGCTTAGGGGTTTTCCTCAATCTTTGGACTATTATCCCTCTTAATCTGTGCCTCTCAGAGCTTAGCTGAAGGACTCAATTCTCAGTATAGATTTTGCATTTACTGATCCTCTATACATGTCATATCCTCCAGCATAAATAAGTTTCTAGAGGTCAGCATCATTTTGTTTTTGTCATTCTGTTGTCACTGCCTTACATCATGTCTATTAAGTTGGAGATTAATAAATGCTTGTTAAATTCAGGTCACAAATTGAAATTGAAAACCAGTTTTCCCATAAACTCATCAAAACATTTTGAAATTTTTTTATTAGAAAATAAGAGTATGTCTTCCTTTATTTCTCTATTTATAGTGGGTCCTTGCAAAGCTGGCAGAAGTAAAGGATATTTCTCGAAGATTCTAACTGGTAGGAGGAGTTAACTGAAGACAGCATGGATGAACCAGAACATAACTTGGAGCTGTTATCTTCCTGATTATTTTCCTGTGCCTGATTATCAAAATTTATTTGGGGAATCAGGTATAAAATTGTATTTAAGCACTCTATGTTTAATGGTTGTAGTCCAATTTCATAAAGGAATTAGTTGGAATCAGGTAAAATAGCTATGTAATCAAAACATTTCTCCCATTTGGGGGATGATTAGGTTTCTAATGTAAAGCAGGCATCTGGTTAAAGTTCTTTTAATATATTTTTTAAAAGAAAACACTTGTTTTTTTCCCTGAGGGAACTTTGATACTTGTTGCAGAATTGGAGTCGTCCTAAGTTAATTCCACTCAGAACTAAATTACAATTTTTTTTTGGAGACTCATATTCTGAAGATACCATTCTTTCTTATACATTCATTTACTCCAAATAGTCTGAATGAGCATTAGATGGACTAATTTAGTCATATATCATTCCATTAGTATCACAAGACCTTAAATGGTAGTCTAATCAGAAAGGTAAAGCTCAGAAGTATAGTAATTGAAATTCTTTTTATGGTTAAATATTTTGGAAGTATTTTCTTCATTTTTTTATATTAAGGATAGTTTCAAATTATTCTTCATATGTACAGGTGTTTGGAGTAATCTTTTTATACACTATGCTATAAATTATTTAAAAAATTCACTGATGCCTTGCCTTAAGACAGACAATATATTGTTGAAGAAATAGTTATCATGCTCAGGAAAATCTCGTTGAGAGAATAAAAATAAAGAAATACCTCCTCAAGCCAAGTCCCTGGGGACAATATTTATTTCTTTGATTTGATTTATACATTTAACATGTTCAACAGAATTCTGATCTAACAGAAAACTTTCTAAAGCCTTCCAAATGTAGCTTTTTCTTGACTTCCTCCAGAGACCAAGACCACAACACAAATTTAAGTTCCCCACAATAATTCATCTCAAGGAATTGTATATAAGAACTCACAGGTCTTATTGGAAATCAGGGTAATGTAAGATGAGATCCAGCACCAAGCTGTGAATGCCAGAGCCTCAAGAACTTCATGATTTAAATCTCGTCCGAATAAAAATCATTGGCTGCACTTGGGTGAAAAGAAGACTGCAGGATTCTTTTGGCTTCTGTTCTCTATGTAAAAATCTTTTTTTTTTTTTTTTTCTTTTGGAGAGAATGATGAATAATTATATAATAACTGGATTTTTTATTTAGTCATTGGATAATATGGAATATCTAATGCATGTTGTAACTGCTGCCAAAAGATTCTTTCCAAACTGTTTTTGAAATTTTGGAATGTGTATAAGTAACTGACTTTGAAATTCTCTGATCTGTTCAAACCTTGCTTTGTTGTAAAAGCTATAGTAAACAGCATGCCAAACTATAAATGTATTTTTCTTTCTTTTGGACCAAGCTCTCCAATCTTTGATGTGCACACAAAAATCCATTACATGTATTATTCTCAGAATATTGTGAATTTTTTTATATAGTTACCAAAATGAAATAGTATTGCACAGAGGTTCCAAACTGCAAAAGTGATTTTTGTGACTCATTGTAATATTTGTTCAGAGCAGGAAACCTATTTCCCTGTGATTGATATTTTAACCTCACATTAGAATCTGGGCTATATCAGATTGTTTGATTTGAAGGGTTAATTGATAGCAGGGCCTTAAGTGATATCTTTGACTTGGTAATTTCTTCCTTTAACTCCGTCCCCTTACATAATTGGATTGTCTACTCATCATCTCAACTTATCTGAGTGCACAATTTATTCATTTTAAACACATAAGCATTAAGTACTATTTAAGCAAACATTAGGGTCCTGGTGACAGAAGTGGAAACAGTGTCAGGGGTCAAACCAAAAATCATAAATAGTGGGCATTGTTGATATCAGCAAGACTTGAAATGAATCCCAGAAAAAAGTGTCAGCTAGCAGGTGTCTTCACATGTGCTCTGATCAATTAGGCATTTTTCTCCTCTGGCTTAATAATATGCATGAATACCTGGTTTTTGTTCCTCCATGATAAAGAAATTCAGAATTTCAGTTGACCTGATTGATAAATCCTTATGGAAAGTTTGTATCTGAACATGAAGCTCAAGACAAAAAAGCCATTAGTAATATCTATTTAACTATGTTTTTAGTTCATTTTAAAAATTAAGGTTAGGGTGTTTGGTTGTTCCATTATGTGTGGTTATCCTAGTTATGCTTCTGTATTTCTCCATGAAATTCTCCATGAATTCTATCTCTGTATTATACAGATGTAGAATTGAGACCTGAGCTATTTGTGAGAGATCTCTGTTCCTATTCCACCTCTTTATAAACTAGTTTATGGTTTACCAGTTTATTTTTCTCTGCCATGGATTTCATAATCACATGATGGTTAATTTCACATAATTTCTTCCCTTTAGGTTGTCTTTATTATTGTCACCTATCCTAAAACTGCCATTATGTTCATGTTGTAATGTCTTATTTATTAAGTATCCACAATGTATGAGTCATCATAAGGTACCTACCCAGAGCCTGACATTCTGAAGTTTTCAATGCCTCATCAACATTATCCTTTATTTTTGATTTACTTTTTTACTTAGTTCATAGTGTGACCTGTGTAATGACATCCAGTTACACTTTTCACATTGAAATGAGACTTTTCCTATTGTTGTACCCTATCCTAGAAGGAATAGAAGAGGCAAATGTAGGCTTGTATATGATCTCTGAATAATTAGAGTTCTCCATATATGAAGTAAGTTACTTAAGAGGTTAATAGATTTCTCCTCATTGGAAGTCTTCAGGTATTGTCTGGATGATTATTTGTCAAATATGTTGTAGTGGGATTCTTTTTGAGGGTTTGAATTGGACCAGATGACTGCTGAGATCCTTCTGAACTAAAACTCTGTGATTTTCCGATAAAAAGGGGGCAGGGCAGCTAGGTGGCACAGTAGATAGAGCACCAGCTCTGAAATCAGGACGACCTGAGTTCAAATCTGGTCTCAGACACTCAACACTTCCTGGCTATCCTGGACAAGTCACTTAACTCCAATTGCCTCAGGAGAAAAAAACAACAACAACAGAGCTTTGTGAGTTGTCTGGGATCTTTAAAAGTTTTAAGTAGTGTTTTATAGTTTGTGTATAGCCTTACATACGAATTGTTTATTTTTGACTTGAACATTTCAGTAGATATTACACTATAAATAACTATTGAAAACTGGATTTTTACTTTAGAAATTAGAATTTTTTCTAGTGCTGGAAATAATATGTTTTTACTAGTTAATTGTGTGCAGTAGAACCCATGTGCAATAATACCAATTGATCTAAGGGGAAGTAATATCATGAAAGCAAGCTATTTACTATCAAGCTTTGCTTGAGTCAAATCAAAAAGCATTTCTTAAGCTCTTAATGGTCATGCCATTAATTTGTTGATTTATATTAGTCAATGGAACTCCCTCTCTCCATGCTGAAATTTTTTCAGATAGTAAGTTAATTTTGCTATTATATGGTTTACACTAGGATATTTTTCTTTTTTCTTTTCACAGAAGTCTTTTTTGATTTTTTTTTCCTATTTCTAAATGGAAATTTCTTTGAATCCTTGAATATAACATATTCACATACCTTTAGATAAATAGCAGTACATAAAATGATTTTAAAACCATAGGTTTTAAGCTTGAAGGGAACTTTAAATATTATCTACTCTTAACTTTCTTTTTTCTCCCTGAGAAAACTGAGGTTTTGACATTTATTAAACCCAGAGATAGTAGAAAGGGAGTTTGGATACAAATTCCACTCTCCTGATTCAAAAATGGTGTTCTTTGTGCTACACAATGCTGTTGAGCTCTTGTAGTGATCTTTATCGATAATTAAATTTTTAAAAACATTTTTACGTGAAGTTTTGAATTCCAGATTCTGTTTTTCCTTCCTGCTCTACTCCCTCCCTGAGATAGTAAGTAATCAGATATGGTAGTATATGTGCAATTATATAAAACATCTAGATAGTTATTTTTTTGCAAGAAGACTCCCAAAAATGAAAGGAAAAAGTGAAAAATAACATGCTTTCATTTGTATTTAATCAAAATCATTTTTTTCTCTGGAGGTAGATAGTATGCTTTGAGATTGTCTTGGATCATTGTATCGCAGAGAATAGTGACATCATTCACAGTTTTTTATCAAATATTGCAGTTATTACGCACAATGTTTTCCCATTATGTTAATTTCACAATGTATTAGTCCATCTAAGTCTTTCCAGGTTTTTAAAAAATCATCGTTTGTCATTTTTTTTTTTTTTACAGCACAATAATATTCCTTCATAATCATATACCACAGCTTGTTTAGCCACTCCCCAATTGAGGAACATCCCTTTAATTTTCTATTCTTAGTCATCACTAAAAAGGTATTATTTTTGTACAATAGGTTCTTTTCCCTTTTCTTGGATGTCTCTGGGATATAGACCTAAGTGCCAGTTTTAAAGTCCTTAGGGCATAGTTCCAAATTGCTGTCCAGATGGTTAAATCAGTTCACAGTGCAACCAACAATGTATTCATGTCCATTTTCCAAACATCTTCCTTTTTTTTTTTTTTTTTTTTTTTTGTTGTTGTATTAACTAATCTGATAGGTGTGAAATTGTACCTTTTTTTAATTAGTTTTTAAAATTAGTATTAATTTAGAGTATTTCTTCTTATGACTAAAGATAGCTTTGTCTGAAAGCTACTTATTCATATCTTTGACCATTTGCGAATTGACAAAAGACTTGCATTTTTATAAATTTAATTTAGTTCTTGCTATATTTGAGAAGTAAAGCCTTTATTAAAGATACTTGTTTTAAAAAATTTCCCCAGCCCCTTTTCTCCTTTCTTTACAATTTTATTTTCATTGGTTTTAATTTGTGCAAAACTTTTAAAATTTTATATAACCAAAATGAAATTTTTTTTTTTTTACATTTTGTAATGCTTTCTATATCTCTACTGGTCCTAAAATTTTCCCTTGTCAATAAGATAGGTAAATTATTCCATTTTCTATTTCATTTGTTTATTATATCAACTTTTATGTATAAATTATGTACCCAGTTTTTCCTTATGTTGGTATATGGTATGAGATATTGGTTTATATCTATTTTCTGCCATACTATTTTCCAATTTTCCCAGAAGTTTTTGTAAGATAGTCTTCGGTTCAAAAGCTTAGATTATTTGGATTTGTCTAGATATTTGTGTTCATTCGTTTAATATAATTAAAACCCAATCTATTCCATTGATCTACCAGACTGCCTTCTTTTTTTTTTTCCCATTGAACTTTTGTTAATTTTTCCTAACTCATAAACTTTTGATAGTTTAGTATTGCACTGAATAATGTAGAATTATTATCATAACTATCAAAATGAGCAAGTATTTTTCCAATTTAGATGATTTTATCCATATGAAAAGCGTTTTATAGGTCTGTTCACATAGTACCAGGGTTTGTTTTGGCAGGTAGATTCCCAAGTATTTTATACTATCTACAATTATTTTAAATGGAATTTCTCTTTCCCAATTTTACAGAAAGGAAGTTCATATCTTGTTCTATTTCTTTAAAATTGGGTTAAGTATTTTACTTTTTCTTCTGCTAACTGGGTAATTTATATTTTTATAGCCCTTCATTTCATTTAGATTGTCAAATTTATTGGCATGTAATTGGGCAAAATAGCTCCTAAAATTTTTCTTAATTTTCTCTTCATTGGTAGTAAATTCACTCCATTCATTTTCGACCATAGTAATTTGGTTTTCTTTTTTTTTTTTTTTTCAGTCAAATTAACCAATAGTTTATTCATTTTGTTTTCCCCTATAAAACCAGCTTCTAGTTTTATAGTTCAATAATTTTCTTACTCTCTCCTTTGATTTTGAGAATTTTCAATTTGTTGTTTAAAGATTTTTAAAATTCTTTTTCTACTTTTTTTTAATTTCAAGGCCATTTCTTGATCTGCAATTGGAAATAAATATTTTCCCCTAAGTACTATTTTGTCTGCATCTCATACATTCTGATATCATTTTCTCTAATGAAATTGTTAACTGTTTCTATATGTTCTTTGATGTAATTGTTTTTAGTATTTGATTATTTCATTTCAATCAACTTTAAATGCACTGCTGAAAAAAAAGGTATATCCCTTTCTATTTCCATTCAGTTTTCTCCAGAGATCTGTAATATTTAACTTTTTTGGAATTTTATTCAACTTCTTTCTTGGTTATTTTTTTATTAGATTTATTAATTCTGAGAGGGGAAAGTTGAAATCCCCCACTAAAACCATCTTGTCTATTTCCTTAAGTTATTCAGTTTCTCCACCAAAAATTTAAATTCTTTATCATTTGAAGTCATATCAATATCAAACATATATGCACTAATGTCTATGGTACCTTTGATCAGGATATAGCTTCCTTCTTTATCTCATTTGATTATATCTATTTTTGCTTTTGATTTGTCTGAGTTCATGATTGCTACCCGTTTTCTTTGCTTCAGCTGAAGTGTAATGAAGTGTGTAGTCTCTTCCCTTTATCCTCTGCTTCAGATGTGTTTCTTGTAAACATATTATAGGAGGAAGATTCTGGGAACATGATGGAATAAATCACAAAATTCCAAGCTCTCTAGATTTCTCCCACAAACACAGCAAAATTGCACTTCAAATCTAATATAGACTATGAAAAACAAGTAAAACTTAAGTAAGAACATTCTGGGATAACCTGAAAAGATCTAGACATCCACCAGAACAGAGGATTAATTGGCATGAAGTATAACACCTCCAGGCTAACTCCATTGAAACAGCAAGTGGGTAGTCTTGGGTTCAGAGATAGCCTTGGCCCTAACCACAGTGGGGAGTCAAGCACCTAAGTCTGGAAAGAGAATGAACTTCTGCTGAGAAGGAATGCCAGGCCCAGCTAAGATGCACATCTGGTGAGATTTGAAGCAGTGGAACAGGGATACTGCTGTTTACAGTAATCTACTACTTAGAGGAGGATGAAATTCTTGATTTTGAATTCCAGGTCAGAGGGGAAAACTGAAGTGAAGCCAGAGGCTCCAATCTCTCATCCCACACATATAAGATGTTGTCCAGGATTTTTTTTTTTTTTTTAATACGGCTTTCAGGTAGTCCAATAATTCTTTTATTATCTCTCCTGGATTTATTTTCTAGGTCAGTTGTTTTTCCAATGAGAAATTTCACATTTTCTTCTTTTTTTAATTTTGTTTTTATTATATCTTGACATCTTATAGTCATTAGTTTCCACTTGTTCAATTCTAATTTTCTTTTTATAAATATAGCTTTTTATTTTCAAGACATATGCACAGATAATTTGACAACATTGACCCTCGCATAGCCTTGGGTTTCAGATTTTCTCTTCCTTTCCCCCACCCCCTCCCGTAGATGGCAGGCAATCCAGTATATGTTAAACATGTTAAAATATATGTTAAATTCAATATGTATAAATTCTCTTGCTGCACAATAAAAATCAGATCAAAAAAAGAAAGTAAATGACTAAGAAAATAAAATGCAAGCAACAACAAAAAAGAATGGGAATGTTCTGTTGTGATTCACATTCAGTTCCCATAGTCCTTTCTCTGGGTGTAGATGGCCCTCTTCATCACAAGATCATTGGAACTGGCATCAGTCATCTCGTTGGAAAGAGCCACGTTCATCAGAATTGATCATCATATAATACTGATGTTGTTGTGTACAATGTTCTCTTGGTTCTGCTCATTTCATTTACCATCAGGTATTTCTCTCCAGGCCTCTCTAAAATCATCCTGCTGGTCATTTCTTATAGAACAATAATATTCCATAACATTCATATACCACAACTTCTCCAACTGATGGGCATCCATTCAGTTTCCAGTTTCTTGCCACTACAAAAAGGGCTGCCTTTTTTTTGCACATGTGGTCTTTCTCTCCTTTAAGATCTCTTTGGGATATAGGCCCAATAGAAACACTGCTGGATCAAAGGGTATGCACAGTTTGTTAATTCTAATTTTTAAGGATTATTTTTTTAGTGAGCTTTGCACTTCCTTTTCCATTCGGCCAATTCTTTTTTTTTTTTTAAGGAAGTTATTTTCCATGGTAATTTTTTGCATTTTTCCCATGCTGTTGACTCTTTTTCATGATTCTTTTGCATTATTCTCATTTCTTTTCCCAACTTTTCTTCTACTTCTCTAATTTGCTTTTTCAAATCCTTTTTAAGCACTTCTAGAAATTCTTTTTGGGCCTGAAGTTAAATTATATTTGTCTTTGAGGCTTCTTATGTAACCATTTTGATACTATTTATTCTAAATTAATGTTTTCATCTTTCCTGTCATCAGAGTGACTTTCTATAGTCAAGTTTTTGTTGTTGCTACACCTCTGGGTATTATGATTAGGTTGCTATGAAAACAGAGGGTCTTGCTGCTGTTTTGTATTGCCATGGTAACAGAATGAAGAGTTGCTAAGAGGCAGGAAGCTGAGAGGCATTTGTCTCCTGGACTAATGAGAATGGATGGGGAAAGGCTGTTTTTCATTGTAGTGTTTTTTTGAGAGACTATTTTGGTGTCATCTCTTTTCATCATCTGTGATCCCAATAGTCATTTTTGGCCAAGGAGGTATTTATTGCTTTTATCTCTAGGCCATTGATTTTGTTTATAAGACAACCTAAGAGTTTTGTGGGTCGAGGCCTTGTTGGCTTGTGCTGCATAGATTACTTACTTGCTTAGGTTTAAGCTATGAAGCTGGCAATGGTGACTGCTATTGCTCTTGGACCTTGCTCCCTTCCTACCCCAGTGAGACAGATTTTTCCTGTCCAACTGGTAAATTCCTTCCTTCCTTCTAGATCAATTGTGAAGTAATTTTCTAGTTGTTTGTAGAGGAATTTGGGAAGGTCTCAGATGTTTCGTTCCTTTACCATCTCGGCACCAGTTTTTCAACAGTTGTGTGTATATGGGCACATAAAATGAATTCAGGAAATATACATTTGAAAAATGTTAAATACTTATTTCTTTTAGAAATTAATTTTAGCATAGGTTATATAGTTTGTGCTTTCTTTTCATATTGAGGCAAAGATTGCACCAAATCTGTAATTTGAAATGCTAGATTGCAAAATTCCAGCTCTTTATATCACCACAGGATATGTCCTATTCCTCATAAAGGTTCCTTGCTGAATGGAAAGGATTGATGCAGCCAGCTGACCCCAGTCTTTGTTGTGTTTCTCAATAAAACATATAAGGACATGTTCATGGTAAAGTTTATTTTAAAATAGAGTTGGTTGGCCAGTGCTTAAGGTCTTATTTTTGTTGTTGTTGTTTTTTCCTGAGTTTTAAAATGATGTGCATTTGTGGGTCTTGATACAGTGGGTTATGAATAGAATGGCAATATCATAATCTCATGCATTATATATGCTTGCTATATGGAAAGCAAACTAAAACCACTTTTGTTTAAATCTGGCTTAAGATGCTTACTGGTTGTGTGACCCTAGGCAAGTCACTTAAAACTGTTTGCCTGTTTTCTCATCTATAAAATGAGCTGGAGAAAGAAATGATAAACTATTCCAATGTCTTTACTGAAAAAACCCCCAAGAAGGTCACAAAGAGCCAGATATGACTGAAAACCAACAAAACCATGTTTATACTTTTTTTTTTAATGGTCCTAGAATGGAATCTCTTTTCTTACCCAATACCTTCATCCATTGATTTCATGATTTACTATAAATAGTAACCCTTTTAAAGTTTAAGGATATATTAATGTTAGAAACAAGGAAAGATGGCAAAAAGTTTCCCTCTTACCTTTCTTAAACCCTCATTTTTCTTTTTCTTTTCTTTTTTTTTTTTTTTTAACTTGTCTAGTAGGGAAAGATATTCAGATATCAGCTAATTAAGTGTGATAGAGGTTCTATCTTTCAAATAAATGCTTCTAATCTGTTAGTCTGTGATATTGTAATAGAGGGCTGTGCAGGAAAACTGGTTGAAAAGATGAGAAAAGGTTTGGATTTGTTATCAAGAGACTATCTAAGCAATGTAGCTGTCAGCCTGATGGGGAGAGGGTAGTAGGTGATGACATCTATTTTTAGGTAAAGCAAGATAGTGTAGTGATGAGAAAGAAAGGGAAAAAGAAGGATAAGTTCTGTAATTCCAGAGTGACTTGCAGTTTTACAATCAGTAATAGGGTTACTGTTAAAATTAATTACACTCGTACCTCCACACTGTTTGTTACTCAACATAGGTAAAAGTTGGCAGATTATTTTGAAAAATATGGGGAAAACTATTATTAATGCCTGGCATATTGTAGGCACTTAAGTAAATGCTTGTTGAATTGAAGAGTGTCTCTTACTACACTGACAACTAAGCCCTAAACCTTAGGAAAAAGAGAATAAACAATCAGTTTCTGTCTTTTGAGTCAACATATATCAAGTCAATTTAGTAAGCATCAAGTTCATGGTCTAGAAAAGAGGAAATTAGCTGTGTAACAAATAACTGTGATTACAAAATAAGATATGATCATTCAAAGAAAACTAGATGTAACTAAAAGTAACTGAACAGTGGTAGCAAAATATTCACACAATAAAAACATGAATATGCATAATATATTCAATGTCAGGCATAACTTTAATGAAAATAGTATTTGTGTGTGTGGTTTAGTTCTTTTTATATCACATCTCAAAAAAGACACAAATATGTATGCTAGAGACAATGTGTCTACCAGCTATCAAGAATCAACTAGCTAAAGACAATGCTTTTCTCAATCTCACTGGTTCATTTTTAACAGCTTGTACATGGATGTGTTTATATCTGTATGTTCAAACATGTGCACAGATTTCATCCAAAATATTAGATTCAACAGATAAAACAGTTGAATGGAATTTGTTTAAAAAAAAAAAAAAAAAAGCATCCAGTTGACCAACCTTGAAAAGTAGAAACTGGCCCAACTTGTTTCTCCCTAGTCCCAGAAGAAATCAAAGCATCTTTTGGGTATTAGGCCTTGAAGTCAGAAGATCTGAAATATTCTTTTTGCTTTAGGAAAATTGATAATTATATTAGGATAGAGATACATTATGTAGTTGTTTAATTCTTATTCTCTTCATAACCCCATTTGGGAAAGAACTACTTGCCTAAAATAACCTTTTTGGTTTTTTCCCTGTAGGCATATACACAGATATTTTACAATTATTTCAAAGTAGCTAGGGTCACAGAAAATCAAATAAATTAATCAAATATCTGAATAATTCTAGTAGGATAGGCTGGCTTCAGGAGTGTGAAATGTGTAAGTGGCTTTTACTGCTAAATAAAAGAAATCATGCAAATCTGTTTGGAGTCTCAGTTTCAAGTACTTAAGATTCAGAAGGAAATCAGATCCTTTAGTCTGATTAATACTTCAATGGAATTTCCCTTTATATCATCTGTAATTTTAAGTGGTCATCCAAATTTTAAGATCTCAAGGGAAGGGAATCCAGTACTTCCCTCAAAGAAGCCTATTCTACTTGGAAGAGATGCAATTATTAAGAAGTTATTGTTTTACCCTCACATTAAACCTAAATTCTCTCTGAAATTTCTACCCATTGCTCCTAGTTCTACAGGTAAGTTGATTCTTCCACAAGCTAGCTTTTCAACTATGTGATGAGTTATATACCCCTCTAACTTCTTTAACTTAAAGATTCCAAATTCCTTCAAATGACTATCATATGGTATAGTTTTGGACCCATCCTGGTCACCTTTCTTTGAATGTTACACTTCAAAGTTAGTGTCAGTCCACTAGAAAGTATTTTCCCCCTTGTTCTACATACTTTGTTTCTGTGAGAACAGCTTAAGACTGTTTTAGTCTTTCTGCTACTGGCCCATATGTGTTCTCACACTAATGTTAAGGTTACATTTAGGGGGGGAAAAACTAAATTCATTTCCCTTCTTATTCAAACTGTTGTTAGATATGCTCCTCCAATTCTGTACTTATTCTATCAAGAGAGTTCTTGAATTCAATTGTAGAATTTTTTCAATATAAAATTTTATCTTTTTTAATTCTATTCCTCATTTTGGCCTGAGATCTTTTTTGTTTGTTTGTTTGTTTGTTTTGATTTTGCCACACTAAGAAAATGTTTTAAATTCTAAATAAGTCTTGCCATCCCTAAACCTTAAACTATGTATGTATATGTTATTGAGATCTGAGAATGAGCACTCCTTTTTGCCATATCTCTAATTTATCACAAACTTGCCTGGGAAAGTGGTAGATGTTTGCTAGAAACAACTACTGTCTTTTTTTCTTTGGAAAAAGTATGAGTATCTGGAAAAAATTAAACTTGATAAAAACTGGGAAAAAAAAAAAAAAAACAGCCAGTCTAAGTATATGGGATGTTATATAAGTCAGTGGTATATACACCTAACTATAGGTGGATCATTTGCCATTAACACACATATCTTATATGATTTTTTTAAAAATGTCATTCCCAAACACCTTTGGTGGCACTTTATAATGAAGCCAATTTTATTAAAAGTGTATAATTGTCTTTTTAATTTATTCCCAAACTTTATATCCAGCTGCTTTAAAACAATCTCTTTAAATGTTAACAAAAGAAAAAATGCTTCAACATACCAAGAAGAAAACTGTAAATTTAAAATGAAGCTTCAAATCTATTCCAATGTCAAGCCTCCCTCCTGTCATTCCCTTACACTCCTAAGAGCATGGTTATGTGGTATAAGGCAACTTTGATTAAAAGTTTGTTGTTATGTAATTATAAATTGTTATCTTTAAACACATTGAAAAAGGAACGTTTGAGAATGTAATATGAATTGGAATGAGTTTTTTTAAACAGATTTCTGAAAAATGTCAAATATTCTTAAATTCAAAATTGCACAAAAAGAATCTCAGCCAAAATTAAAAACTCCATAAAACAAGTCCACTTTAAAAGTTTTTTTTAAAGGCATCAGTAAACTTTTGTATCCTTTCCTCTAAGCTCCATCACCCATTTCTTTAAAGCCTGTAGCAGTTACTAATAAACTGAGTGGATTTGGTACTCAGATTTGTTTTCCATAGGAGGCTGGTTGGTTACCTGTGTGAGTCACAGTGTAATGGGTAGGGCAATAGAGAATCTGAGAAGCATTTGCAGAAAAAAACCCAGAACAAAACAAAAAAGAAAAAAAAAAACAAAACACCCTTCTCTCATTGCAGAGAGAAAAAAGTGCAGCCTTTAAACAAGATTGAATTCCCTTAAATTTAACTGTAGAATAGTATCTTTGACTGCTGCGAACACAAAGCGGATATTTTCTGTATCTGTTGCACATGTGAAGTGGGAATAGATAACTTTCTCTTTGTCTGGATTCTGGTCTTGATAAAGCTTCAAGATGAAGTCTCTGGCAGCTTTGACATCCTGTTTAGGTCCTAATCAGAAGTATAATCATGGATATTAGAAAAATGAGACACACTGGGCCATCCTTATAGATCAACTTTTCTCAGCCTTTTGAGCCTCGTGATAGCGGTTATTGGAAACACTATAGAGCTTTTGTTTAAGCAGATTACATTTATCAATACTTAGTAATTCATTTAAAATAATAATCCCATTACACGTTAACATAAACATTTTATGAAAATAACTGGCTGTACACGACAATAAGAAGACTATACGATGATCAATTCTGATGGACGTGGCTCTCCAACAATGAGAACATTCAGACTACTTCCAATGATCTTGTGAGGAAGAGAGCCATCTACGTCCAAAGGACTGTGGGAACTGAGTATGGTTCACAACATAGTATTTTCACTCTTTTTTTGTTGTTGTTTGCATTTTTTTTTTCTTGTTTGATTTGATTTTTCTTATGCAGCAAGATAGTTATATAAATAATGTATGCATATATTGGATTACTTACTATCTAGGGGAAGGTGTGGGAAAGGGGAGGGAAAATTGGAATACAAGGTTTTGCCAGGGTTAATGTTGAAGAATTATCCATGCATGGGTTTTGTCTTTTTTTTTAAATTAAAGCTTTTTATTCACAAAACATATACATGGGTAATTGCTCAACATTTGACCCTTGCAAAACATTTTGTTCCTAATTTCTCCCCTCTTCCCCCCCACCCTCTCCCCTAACTGGCAGATAGTCCAATACATGTTAAATATTTAAAAATATGTTAAATCCAATATATGTATACATATTTATACAATTATCTTGCTGCATAAGAAAAATCAGATCAAAAAGGAAGAAAAAACTGAGAAAAAAAACAATGCAAGCAAACAACAACAGAGTGAGAATGCTGTGTTGTAATCCACACTCCCATGGTCCTCTCTCTGGTGTAGATGGCTCTCTTCATCACTGAACAAGTGGCACTGGTTTGAATCATCTCACTGTTGAAGAAAGCCATGTCCATCAGAATTGAACACAAGGAACCTTATCTCTGTGGCCATGTCAATCTTGTAGTGTTTGTTCCTTGTGACCTTCAGTTTGCTCCGGGTCTCATGTCCTTTCAGGGGAACTGCCCAGTCAGCCCCTAATAGAAGAAAGTCAGGTCCATCAGAATTGATTGTTGTATAGTCTTCTTGTTGACGTGTATAATGATCTCCTGGTTCTGCTCATTTCACTTAGCATCAGTTCATTGCAGGTCTCTTCAGGTCTCTATTCTCATAGAATAATAATATTCCATAACATTCATATACCATAATTTATTCAGCCATTCTCCAGTTGGTGGGCATCCACTCAGTTTCCAGTTTTTTAGCTACAACAAAAAGGGCTACCACAAGCATTTTTGCATAAGTGGGTCCCTATCCCTTGCTTCCCTTCTAATCTTGTCTGTATTAGGTTTGTTTGTACAAAATCTTTTTAACTTAATATAATCAAAGTTACCTATTTTGTGACCAATAATCTCTAGTTCTTCATTCACAAATTCCTTCCTCCTCCACAAGTCTGAGAGGTAAACTATCCTTTGTTCTTCCAATTTATTTATAATCTCATTCTTTATGCCTAGGTCGTGAACCCATTTTGACCTTATCTTGGTGTATGGTGTTAAGTGTGGGTCAATGCCTAGCTTCTGCCATACTAATTTCCAATTTTCCCAGCAGTTTTTGTGTAATAGTGAATTCTTATCCCAAAAGCTGAGGTTTTTGGGTTTGTCAAATACTAGATTGCTATAGTTATTGACTATTTTATCCTGTGAACCTAATCTATTCCATGATCAACTAGTCTTTTTTAGCCAATACCAAATGAATATGATGACTGCTTCTTTATAATATACTTTTGGATCTGGTACAGCTAGGCCACCTTCATTTGCTTTTCTCTTCATTAATTCCTTTGAAATTCTTGCCCTTTTGTTCTTCCAGATGAATTTTGTTATTTTTTTCTAGGTCAGTAAAATAGTTTCTTGGGTGTCTAATTGGTATGGCACTAAATAAATAAATTAGTTTAGGGAGTATTGTCATCTTTATTATATTCACTCAACCTATCCAAGAGCACTTGATATTTTTCCAATTGCTAAGATTTACATCTGATATGTTCTGAAAACAAAAAGCTTTAATAAAAAAAGAATTACTGTGCCATCTCCTCCAAAATGAGAATAGTGATATAAATTTGTTATGACTCCAGTTGGCATAGTTTCATGATTTTTTTCTAGTTTCATTCAGTAGTACATGTGTTGGAGTGAAAACAGTGGGGTAAAAGTAAGCCATGCCTGAGGTTTAGCGAAGCAACATCAGTTGTTTAAATTTCTTGCCCCCATGAAAAGGGACGCAAGAGATTTAAGAAAAAAAAAAAAAAAAAAACAAAAAACCAACAACTGTGTAGACCTATTTCAAGATGAAAAAGGAAAGTGATAGAAGTGCAGTAGTGAATATAGAGATTGGAGATCACTGTGGGTAAGGGACAGAGTAGGGGCGGGGATGGAGGAGAGATTTCAAAGCACTGAGAGATGGGATAACTATAGATTGTGATAAGATATAGGAAATTTCAAAGTTCTTGAATGTAGAAGTGGTGTGTTTGTAGATGAAGACAAGATTAAGCATGTGGCTGAGTTAAGTTGGAGAAGCAGGTCTCTAAGAATTGAGTAAAGTTGAGGAGCTGTATATTTATAGTTTGAAGGAGAATCATGTTGAAGCCCCCTAATATGGTGCAGGAGTTGGGAAGAGAAACACTGAGTTCAGCCCGTTAAGGAAAAAAGGGGTATGTTCTGAAGGTCTGAGGACAGCAGCTAAGGATCGAATGAACTCCTAAGTTACAGAATGATGTTGGAGAGGGTGAATCTGGGGAACAAAGCCTATTGCAACTCCACTGCCTCACCTAATGAGTAGGGAAAGAAGAATGATAACTCATAGCTAGAATTGGAGGCCTAGGGGTCTGTGTCTTCAAGAGCAAGATAATGGATGGAATGATAAAGAAAAGTTTTGTTATTTATGTTTCGGGTATTCCAGAAAGCACAATAGAATGGGTGGGGTTGGGTTAAGGAGAATAAGGGAGCAAGCATAGGGGACAGGAAATGGGATCTGAGTGACAGCAGCAGGCCTGGAGTCACTGGGATGGGGACTTAAAGGGGGGAGACAGAGGAAGTACAGTGGGAATCTGTGAGTAATAATTTTAGAAGGCTTTTCACTAGTCCTGGGGTGGAGTTCTCTCAAAATCTGACATTGTTTAATCAACTCAATCCAGTTAAGACCGAGGCCAGTTTTCTGTAAATCTCTTAAAATAATTTTGTTATTTGACAAATTTGGCTTGCTAAAATTCAGTCATCTGCTTTGTCCTAGTATCCTTGTTTAAAAAGCAAAAACAGAAACAACTGAATTTAGTTTGGCAGCATTCAGTTGGTGAACTCATAGTAGTAGGTTTTTAGTGATCATTATTTGCTTTTTAAATAAATATCATAAAATATCAAATGAATAACTCTCCAGAATTCTTCTGAGGATTTATATTAAATTCACTGATTTGTTATCTCTAGAAACCTTTCTCATCCCTTTGAAAATATTTGCCCATCTCCAATCTTCTGGGACCTCTCTTGTTCTGCATATTGTCTTTAATATTAACAAGAATAGCTCTGTGATAACCTCAGAGTTCTTTATGTGCTCTTAGATTCATTGGGACATGAAAACCAGAACTCATTTAAACAGCTATTTATATTTTTCTCTCTCACTTACTGGGGACCCCAAATCCTCAAGTTTGTTTTTCCCCTTCCAGTCTGAAAATCCTTCATGATGGTGAAGAAAGAAGCAAAATGAAAACAAAATAATTATGCTTTCTTTCTCATCTGACCTCATATAGCCTATACTTCACAATTCTAGGATAGCAATGATCTCATTCTGCATTTTTTAGAATAGTCAACAGAAACATCAGATATAAGCTGGAGGGAACCTGAGAAGTTCATCTAGTCCAACCCCCTTGTTTTACGTGTGTGTGTGTGTGTGTGTGCGTGCGCGCGCGTTGTATAACGCGCACACACACATACACAAACACATATATATATATATATATATATACAATTACATGTTACAAATATAACCAATTAAATATTTAAATTTAATCATGTTAAATAATTTATTGAGTATTAATTTTATATTTAATATTATTTTACATTAATTTTTAATACTTAATAAAAATTTTAGCAATATTGATTTGTATCATTTTGCTATTTAATTTCTAAATACTTATATATCACATTTCTGTATATTTTATTTACATATATTGATCATGGCCTTGATTTCATGCTAGCAGAACTACTAACTAGGAGAAAAACAAACACATTTGACTCTTTAGAAGCAGGAAAGGAACTAAAGGGGCAGGATTATTCAGGACATTAGTAAAAAATTGTTCACTAGATTTGGAATATGAAATATATGAGTTCAGGTCTCCTTGGATAAGTTACTTAACCTGTCTGGATTTCAGTTATCATACCTGTAAAATAGGAAGTGTGTATTTGATAACCTTTAAGGTTCTTTCAAACATAGATACATAATTCTGTGATCAACTCCTATAGAGTCAAGACTTTACAGCCTTAAACTTTTAATGCTTTTGAAACAAAATGCCATTTCTTCATTTTTCTACTGCTGTTTCTATTCAGGTATGTCCTCTCCACTACATGAACTAGGCCAAAAAGAGCAACCAAACACAACCTCTTCGCCTACTTAGCAAATGATTCTGTCTTATATTTTCCAAGGTATTCCCTATGTTCACACCTTGTTGTTTGCCTCTAGGAATACATTCCAGCATCTTTGGTTCTGGCCTGTTTTTCCAAACCATTTGCATCAGGATGGAAGTAAAGGAATAGGCTGGCCAACTCTTGGTAAATAGAGCAAATGTCTCAACTTGTGATATTAGAAGAGTAACAAAGGGCTTAAAGTTAAATTTTCTTCCTTCTACACTTTTCTTCCTGGAAGATTCCAACACCTGTGTTATACAGGAGAAATCCCCTCGATTAATTTGTGTTCACTTCTTTCCTCTCCCCAGGGTATGCAATGAGGTGTTCTAATATTAACCTCAGCACCTATATGTGTCATTGCATAATACTGGGGCTCATTAAAGTAGAGCACTTAGTGAACAGCACCTATAGAGAGATCATGTTGCAAAAATCAGAATAGTGTACACAATAGAACAAGGACAATTCCATTTCTACAGGGTCATAGAAGGCATTAGGTGTTCTGTGGCCATCCTTATCGCCACATACTAGAATATTACTATGAGTAGCTATTCTAGACAAGTGTTTGTCTAACTTGGATCTGGGTTCAGATAATCCTGCTTAAATTACCTTTCTACCAGTTCTAGTGGTGTAACCTTAAGTAATTTATTTCATTTGGATTTCACTTTCATACCTGCAGGATAATCTCCAAGGTCTCAACTCTAGATCCAAGGTCTTATTTTTTTTTTTTTAAGGCTCCTAATGATAAAGGTGCTACGCATGTCCTACAGCAAGCAGTGATTCCATTGTATAATGTCTACCAACTGGGGAAGGCGGTTGGGAAGATAATAGTGACATCAAAATGTAACTAATGAACTGGGTGGATGCACTTGATAGCATGTATTCTGGTACAGAATCAGAGATTCTTACCTGTGTATTCTGGGAAATAGCTGATAAGATGGGAGTACATGATTTTCTCCTCTAAAAGATCTTTTTTGTTTAAGAACAAAATCACTGATGAATTCAGGAACCAGGGATAAGTGATGATTGTTTTAAATAAGGCTTTGCTCTCTTCCATGCGATTCTGTACAGAAAATAGAGACCTTGGTTTTTAAGCTTAATAAAAAAGAATATTGAATTTCCACCTCTCTCCCAATCCTGAAGTCTTGGGGTCACTGCCAAGAAGTACATGTAAAGAACATTTACTATCATCTCTATTCCAAAGGGAAGGGTGCACAATCTACAGCAAAGAGTCTTAAAGGTCAGTAGGCCTTTATCTCATATCCCCCAGTTGGCTTTTTTTTTTTTTTTTTCCTTTTTTCCCACTTTGTCATCCCTTTCACCAATTTCTTTGTTTAACTCTATTCTTGCAAGCTCTGTTTCTCAGACTGCTCTTTCCATATAAATCTTCCATTTCTGGCTTTATACCATGAACTTAAATGTAAGCAAACTTTTAATAATTTTTTGCAACTTTGCACAAAAGTATTGTGTTCTGCTTCCACATAATAATCATGAAAAATCAATAGGATCCCAATCATAGTCAACCATTTCAGCTGGCAAGATCATTTAGGTCAAGGACCAAAGCAAAACACTATGTACATGTGGGCAATATATCAATCAATCAAGCATTTGTTAAGTGCCTACTAAAAATGTGTTACACATTGTGTTGGTGATGTAAAGAAGAATTAAAATAATTCCTACTTGCAAGAACTTACCTGTTGTTGTATGATACAGATACATTTCAGTGTATGTATAATGAATATCTGTTAGATAGATAAAAGGTAGCTAGGGAGAATGAATGCACTAGCAGTTGGGAGCAGCAGAGTCAAAAGATTTCATACAGAAAATAGAGGATTATGAAAGTTTTCTAGACAGTGATATTAACATCATTGCTAAACAATGGAAAAGATGGGCATCTCAAAAGCTCATAGATTATGAGAAGCTGGCTAAAGTCTAGAAGAAAGAAAAATAGTAATTGGACTTTAAAAAGGTTTTGTTTTCTTCCATTTTTTTTCTATGAAGAGGAAAAGGAAGGAACTTGGGGAAAATAATTTTAAGGCTGGACATGGAGGAAAAAAGTTAAATAATAATGTTATTCAGCAGCAGTTCACTAACCCATTTCTACTCTCCCCCTAACCCCATCCCCCCTTACTATCTGACCTGAGATTTAACATTTGTAACCAGAAATTATATCCTTCATTTTGCCTATAGTGGTATGTTGTGTATTGGGGAGAGTTGCTGTTATATGTATAATGTTGTAAAGGATGGTACAATGGTATAAAGAGAACATAAGATTGATGAATAATTCAAAGAACTAAAAAGCAATATTTTATTCAAGATCTCCCCATTTGAGGCTTCTGAAAAATGAGTTGGGAAACATCTTTGCACTTCCTAACATCAACACTTAAACGGTTGTTAGGAGCAAAGATCATTAAAGAAATTTAATGCTTAGTTGGCATATTAGACATGCAGTTCAACAATCACAAGGACACAAAAATGATGAGATTTAAGTGGTAAAGTAACAGGAGCAGCTTCAGGGTCTGAACACACATGCTAGTCAGGAAGACTAGCACCTCAGACACTGTTAACATGTGACAGAGCAAATCACTACCTTTTTGAGTCTTTATTTCTGCGTCTATAAAATGGAGAAATAACAATATCTAGTTTACCTGTCTCAAAAGGTATTTATAAAACTCAGAGGAGATCATCTGTTTAAGTACTTTGTAAACTTTAAAGCCCATAACAATGTTATTTTCTGAAAGGTATTTTGTTTAATGCTCTGAGGACTGGGGGAAGGAGAAAGAACATGAAGACCTATGAATTTGACAGAAAAAAATCTGCATTGCAATGAACTACATACACTACAGTGAATTCTAGAAATGTTTTCACATGAATGTGCACAAAATAACAAAACTTCTTCAAGTCTTGCTCCAAGATAGCTGAGAGATATGGGTTTGGTAGTGACAGAGAGGAACTAGTAGTGGTTTGGGAGATCATCTCTAGAGAAGTTTGAACTAAGTAACAGAATCCACCAAAGTATATTCTTTGAGGGCCCAGCTATACTACAGAGCAGATCTAACTTAACTGGGGCAGTATGCATAGTGATCAACCTAACCAGAAATCAAGACATGTTTTGTCAGAAGGATATTTGTTTTGCAAAAACTTTGTTTAAATATATATTTTAGCCTAGAAAGAGTTACGTGAACTAATGCAAAGTGAAGTGAGAAGAACCAGAAGAACACTGTACACAGTTAACAAGGTCAATTTTGATAGACTTGGCTCTTCTCAGCAGTACAATGATCCAAGACAATTCCAATAGACTTGGGATAGAAAATGCCTTGCTCATCCAGAGAAAGAACTATGGAAACTGAATGTGAATCAATGCATACTGTTTTCACATACACACCCCCCTTTTTTTCCCTTTCTCGTGGCTTTTCCCTTTTGTTTTTATTTTTCTTTCACAACAACATGATTAACATGGAAGTGTGTGTGTGTGTGTGTGTGTGTGTGTGTGTGTAGCACAATAAATTATAATTCTAATCAGGGGCTCTTCCTGGGCAAGAACCAGAGTGCAGACCAAGAGAGCAGTAACCACACCTCTCCCCAGATCACATCATCTTGGAAACCCCAAAAACTTACAAACCCCTATTACTGTCTCTGAAAACAGCAGTACAAATAAGCCTGTAGCGTGAGGCCGTGGCAATTCTCCCCATCCCCACTCCCAGAAACAGAGCCTAACATTAATATAAAGTTCCAAGTCAAGAAATGGTAGGAAAATGAACAATAAAAAACCCGATCATAAAAAGCTACTATGGTGACAAGAAAAATCGACACAAACTGAGAAAAAACAAAAATAACTACAAGGAAAATCTTCCTCCCCCCCCCCAAAAAAAAAAGTGAATTGGAAAAAGTCCAACAAATCCTATAAGAGCTTTAAAAAGTTAGTTTTTAAAAATGAGTGGTAAAGAAAAAAACTTATGAAAAGAACATCTTTGCAAATGAGACAAAAATACTGAAGAAAACAATACCCTAAACAACAAAATTGGCCATATAGAAAAAGAGATACAAAAATAATTCATGAAAGCAGAATTAACCTAATAGAAAAAGATATTTAAAAACTCACTGAAGAAAAGAATTCCTTAAAAATGAGAATTGGGGAAGTGGAAGCTAATGTCTCCATGAAACATAATAAAATAAAAATTTTAATTCAATATTTTAAAATGACTGTTAAACATTTTACATATAATTGGGAAATAAAAACTTTTAAAATATACTTTAATTGAATTAGGACTCTTCCCTGGGACATGTGTCCATTATATCTCAGTTCCTGTCACCAACAGAAACTGTCCCAGATTTAATCTGATCTAACTTTACTCCCTTTATTAGCTAAGAAAAGCTTGGGAGAATCTTCACACCTGAATCTTGTAGAGACTGTGGGGGAGGGGGAAAGAAGACATTGTTTGAATAAGTTTATCTTTAATGGTTAGACCCAAGAAATAGAAACCATCACCAGTTTAAAATTATTTTTCTTTGTGGGAGTATTTCTTTCCCAAATTCATTTAAGTTTTCTACCTAACTTACCTCATTGTCACATTCAGCCAGGACTTGATCATATTCACTCAGAGCTACTAAGAAAATGATGGAAGTGACACTTTCAAAACAGTGGATCCATTTCCGCCTCTCAGACCTCTGGCCTCCAACATCCACCATCCTGCCCAGTAAAAACAGAACACAACTGAGATTACACAGTTCTTTATTTTTTTACAGAAAAGTCTTCATTTATTAGAGAAAAATATTTGAGCACCTTCTTCAGGAAGCTTTCCTTAATCTTACTCTAGAATCTACTTTATCTTTCTCAGAACTAGGTTATATCTTCCCCTACATTTTGCTTCGACAAGCTTCTTAAGGGCAGGGACTATCTTGTTTGCTAGTATTTATATTCCCAGCATTTAGCTGCCTAGCACCCAATAAATTCTTAATAAGAACTTGCTCTATTATCTAGCTATTTCTGGAAACAACTCATTCTACTTTTGAGTGCTTCCAATTGTTAGAAAATTCTTCCATTAAAGACTAAATCTGCATACCTACAATTTTCACCCACAGCTCCAAGTCTTATTCTTGGGTATCAAGAAGAATAAAATTCATCCAAAAACAGGGTAGAACATGTTTCCATAGCTTTTTAATGGAATACTTTGTTCAATTTAAGGTAGGAAGGGAGCTGATGGGTTGGGACTCAGAGGAGGAAGAATACAATAATTTTTACGTAAAAGTCATTTCCAGGAACTCAGTATATTTTATCTGAAGGAGAGATTTAAGAGGGACATAATGCAGTCAAATATTTAAAACTCTATCATGCAGAAGAGAAGAATTAAACTTACTTTTCTTTGAGGGCAGAACTAGGAATAATAGGTAAAAGATGAAGAGAGGAAAGTTTCCATTTGATTCTTATCAGAATTGTCCAAAAATGAAACGGACCACACTAGGATCCCTCTCTCTAGAGATGGTTGAGTAGAGACTGAATAAACATGTTAATGATGCCAGACAGAGGATCCCATCCAGGTATAGGCTGACTTTGATGGACCACAGATTCTGAGCCAGAAGTGACATCAAGAGAATGTCTAGAGAGTATCAACTTCATTTTATATATGAGGAAACGATTGGCCCACAGAAGTGCAATAATTTCCTCAATATCACAGAGGTTGTAATTGTAAAGGGTGAGGTTTGAAAGCAGGTCCTTCATCTCCAGAGCCAATGTTCTCAGTGAATTTTGCCGCCTCTTAAACCTTCTAATGGCCTTTCCATTCCTGAGCTTCTGTGATTCTGAAAATTTTCTTTCACATGGCAGCCCTTCAAATACATATAGGCAGCATGTTATGTCTACACACCCACCCCAATCTTAGTTGAGTTTTTCATTCTTCCCCTTCCCCATGGTGATTGATATTCCTGGGGAAGCAGTGAATAAATTGGCGATTTCAAAAAGCATGAAATGCATCAAAATTTGGCATGGATTCCATTCAAATTTACTAATGCACTGGCTTCAACTCCACCTATTCTTTCTATTTCTTCTGTGCAATAAGTATTAATTGCTTACAATATGCCCCATATTTTGATTGACTCAAATTACCTTGCAACTTACCTTGCAATTACCTTACAAATTAGACATATGAAAAAAGAGGTTTTATGAGACACCAAGGAGTCAATGTATTTCCTGAAGATGCTGAGCCAATGCCATTTGTAACCAAAGGAAGTCAAAAAATATTAGACATTGTCAGGAACAATAATGAAGATGAAACATAAAACGTGATCCCACCCTGCTATAAAACTATAGTTTATCCAAATCTTAAAGACTGAATAAAGTTCTGATTACAGGTTTGTAAATCTAGACCTTGAAGGGTCCTCAGAAAGTCTAGTCCAACACTCTCATTTTACAATCAAATGAACTAAGGCTAAGGAAGCAAGTGATTTATTTGCTCAAGAATTTTCTGATCCCAGAGACGGTATACAATGCCTCCAATTTTGTTCTTGAAATAGCTTGAATGTGAAGAGGAAGGAAACTAGCAAAGCTGAAAGAGGAAACATAAAGAACAATTATATGTGTCAGAAAGGAACTTTGTCTTTTCCTTAAGTGAGGAAAAGCATCAGTTGTCAAAATATTCAATTAAGTTGTCACAGAAATAACAGCTTCTGAGCAATGATAGCATTTAAAGGAAAAGAAAATATAACTCTGTAACAACAATGAAAAAGTGAATTTTATTACTCAAGGACCTTTCTTTCTTCCCAAAATCCTGCCTCAGTTAAGAATTATCTATGGCAAGTCTCCTAGTCCCTGCTTTTGTGGTTAGTAAAGGGAAGTAAAAGGTAATGTGATAAAACAAAAAGGACACTGAACTTGGAATTACCAAATCTTAGCTTCAAATCCCATCTAAACAAATAGAAAGTTACATTAGGCCTTTAAAGCCCTTTCCTGCTTTAAATCTATGCTCCTATGATGCTGTAAATATTATTCTAAGGCCATAAAGCACCTTAGGGAACATTGATGAGTTTCATATTCCTGGGCACCATTTAAAAAAACAAAACAAAACAGTGGCATTTACAGATTCTTAACAGGCTACTCAGATAAGGTCACCATCTTACCGAAAGATGATATTTTCTAAATCAAAGGGATATTCAATAATTCCAGTTGTGGGCACTCGGACACGAAGAACATCTTGCTGTGTTGGCACAAATGATGGCATGGCAATCCGGTCAATATCACTCAGGTAACTGTAAGGTCAAATAATGGGAGTTGAAATGTATTTTCAAGGAACATCCTATTATAAAACAAGCTGTTTTCCCATTAAAACAGATTTATTCTTCCGTAAAGCACAACACTAAACAAGATACATCATCTTTAGATTCCACCCTTCAAATGACTATTATTTCAGGAAGAAGATGGGATAGATCTTACTTTTAAGGGAACCTGCAAGTTATTCAGTTGGTTCTTCCTGGATCCTAGGTAGATAAGTATGTACTCTTAGCAACCATTAATTTAGTGATTACTACCATATTTATCTGCATAGACTTCTTTCCTCAGTGGGGTGGGATTAGAGTAGAAAGGTGAGCAGGGAGAATTTTGTACTTACATATGCATACACACATATAAATATATATATATATACATATATATTCACACATGTATATGTGTATATAATATTTACAGTTATATGTGTGTATATGTGTTTTTATGTATGTGTGCATGTATGTCTGTGAGTTTGTTTCTTTTGACACCGAGTCTTTCACCTCTCCATCAGTGAAGCATGTTTAATCATCAGTCTTTTGCAATCTTGGTTGGCCATTTTATTGATCAGAATTCCCAGTTTGTTCAAAGTTGTTTGAACTGACTATATTGTTGTTACTGTACAAAGTATTCTGATTCTCTGTTTACTTCATCCTGCATCAGTTAATATAATTTCCTAAGTTTCTCTAAAATAATCTTTAATAATAATGTTAATATCCAAAAGAAGATTGGAATTAAATCAATAATGTTGAACATTTGCCTATTACCATCTAACTTTTTCATTAAGGATACCATCAACATTTTGTACATTATTCTCTTAAATATTTTTTAAAATAGAAAAAGCAAGCATCTAGCTGAGACATTATTGATTTAATTCCAATTTTCTTTTGGATATTAACATTATCTATGATATTTTCCCTTTTTTATCTTCTTCATCCTGAGAGAATTTATAAAATAACCTTTGAAGATTATGTCATCTTTCTTGTTTTCTTCTCTATTTGCTTTTCTTGAATTTATCTTCTTAACTTCCATTTCAACATATATAACATATTGGGTTAGTGTCCCAAATGCAGATGGTTACTTTACAACTTATGATGAAAATATTATAGAACTTGTGTGGATTCTACTTTCCATTGTGTTGCTGACTTTGGGCCAGTTTCATTTTTGAGTGTGTTTTTTTTTTTGTATGTTGTGGCTTGGTTGAGTCTATGCAGTTCTCTTTATTCTTGTTTTTCCTCCAGTGACTAACTTTCTGATGTAATGTTGATCATCTTCTGCTCTCTAAGGTCAAGGAAATGAGGAAATTCTTCAGGAATTATGGATTAGACTTAGAAAAAAAATTACATAGTGAGACAATCATTTGAATTACTGACTTGGTTTTTTAACTCCAAATTTAAAAATATAGTTAATTTTCTATGTGGTAAAATTGGAGAATATATTTCTTCCATATGGAAAGTATCCTTTAACAAGATTAATGGAGGAATCTTTTTTTTTTTTTTCTTTTCTTTTTCTGAGGCTGGGGTTAAGTGACTTGTCCAGGGTCACACACTAGGAAGTGTTAAGTGGCTGAGACCAGATTTGAACTTGGATTATCCTGAATTCAAGGCTGGTGCTCTATCCACTGCGCCACTGAGCTGCCCCCAGGAATCATGTTTTAACTCCTGGATATAGTAAAGGTTAGTATGTGAACTATGAATCACTGCTATAAACCTGGGCTTTCCTTCAGAATGACACAAAATGGAATATGAGAATGAAAGATGTTCTGATCTTGTATGGTTAATGAGAATCCTCTTGCTACCCTCCAAATTTCTTCCCCATTTAATCTCTTTCAATCGAATGGTACCTGTACCAAAATTTTCCCATTGGAAATGTCGACTGTTTCAAAAATTTAGCCTGACACATTTTTAGCAGTTGAGAAAGTGTTCATCAACTCTCCACTTGCCAGCATTCCAATAATAACTTATCCATTGATACCCAGAATGATCAGAAATAATATCATAGTTGCTTTTTAATTTTTAAAATATTTCTTATTTTAGCATTCCTTTAAAAAATTTAGCTTTAAATTTTTGCCCTATTTACAAGCTCTCTCACACTAATTGATAAGGCTAGCAATATGATAGCCATTATATATGTAAAATCATGTAAAAATGTTTCCATTACCATATTGCAAAATGAAAAAAAATAAGAAAAATAAAGTGTAAAAGTGCTTCATTCTGAATTCAAAGAAGTTCATCAGTTCTCTCTCTAGAAATGGATAGCACTTTTCATAATGAGTTCTTTGGAATGATCAGAGATCACTGAATTGATTAGAGTAGGTAAGTCTTTCATAGCTGACCATCATTACAATATTGCTATACTGTGTATAGCATTCTCCTGGTACTGCTCACTTCCCTTTGTATCAATATGAATAAAATTTCCCAGGTTTTTTTTTTTAAACAATCCTGTTAATCATTTAATGTAATAATTTTCCATCACAACTATATACTAAAACCCATTCAGCCATTTTCCAACTGATGGAAATATCCTTGAATTTCCAATTTTTTGCCTCCACAAAAAAAGCTGATATGTGTTTATACAAAATACATATATATATATATATATATATATATATATATATATATATATATATATACATATATATACATATATGTGTGTGTATGTACACATATATAAATATATGTGCATATACACAAATACTTATATTCTTTGACCCAGAAATACTACTGTTAAATTTATATCCAAAAAAATCTAAATTAAAAGGAAAAAGATTTTTTTAGTCATTTGAGGGTATAGATGTAGTAGCAGTATTTCTGGGTCACAGAATATTCACAGTTTTATAGTCCTTTTAACATAGTTCCAAAATTCTCTAAACAATTGGACCAGGAGCAGCTAGGTGGCGCAGTGGATAGAGCACCAACCCTGAAGTCAGGAGGACCTGAGTTCAAATTTGGCCTCAGATACTAACACTTCCTAGCTGTGTGTGACCCTGGGCAAGTCATTTACCCCAATAGCTTCAGCCAAAAAGAAAAAAAGAAAAGGAAAAAAAAAATCTGTTAGACCAGTTCACAACTCCAACAATATATCAGTATCTCCATTTTGTTTCCATATGCCCTCCAACATTTATCAATTCCCTTTTCTTTCTTGTTAACCAATTTGATAGGTGTGATGTAGCATCTCAGAGTTTTTAATTTGCACTTCTCTAATCATAAGTGATTTAGAGCATGTGTTCATATGACTAAAGATAATTTTTATTTGTTCATCTGAAAACTGCCTGTTCATATCTTTTGACTTTTTCAGTAAGGGAATGGTTATTTTTATAAATTTGGCTCAATTCTCAATATATTTGAGAAATGCGACCTTTGCCAAAGAAAGTTGCTCCCTCAATTTGCATTTGTCACCCTTTATATTTAAATCAAGTATCCATTTTTATTTTATCTTGGCATCTAGTGTGAAACATCTAGTCTTTTTACACAAATAAAGAGTTTAGTATTTGTGTTCATATATTTCCTGTGTGTATCTTGTCAGGAAGACTCTCAGGTATTTTATACTGTCTGGTTGTAGTTATTTTACATATTTTTTTCTTTTTATTTATTTCTGTCAAGTTTTGTGAGTAATATAGAAAAGTAGATAATTTATGTGGCTTTATCTTATATTCTGCAATTTTACAAAAGTTATTGTTTCAATAGTTTTTAATTAATTCACAAAATATGCCAACATTGACAAAGAGTGATAATTTTATTTTCTTATTGCCTATTCTTATTCCTTCAATTTCTTTTTCTTATCTTATTGTTAGTGTTAGAATTTATAATACAATACTAAATAATATAGAAAATAAATATCCTTGCTTTACCTCATATCTTATTATTATGTTTATTCCCATTATAGATAAGACTTGCTCTTGGTTTTAGAAAAACACAACTTAAGATTTTGAGGAAAGTGATATTTTTTATTATGCTTTCTAGTGTTTTTAATAAGAAAGAACACTACATTTCATCAGAAGCTTTTTTTGCCTTTATTGATATAATTATATGATTTTTGTTGTTTTTTTTGTCATTGAAATAGTCGATTATGCTATAGTTTTCCTGATACTAAATCAGCACTGTAGTCCTGATATAAATCTCATTTGGCCAAACTGTATGATATCTATGATATAATGCTGTAGTCTCTTGTTAATATCTATCTCATTTTAAATTTTTGTATCAATATTCATTAGGGAAATTGGTCTATAATACTCTGTTTTTGCTCTCCCTGGATTAAATATCATTATCTACAGCCTTCTACACACACACACACACACACACACACACACACACACACACACACACAATTTAATATTGATATTGCTTCATTGTTTATGGTAACTTTTAGCAAAATGTGGTTTCCCTCATTAGCTCTTTTAGATCTATTTTTGTTTTTGCTTTTTCTGAGATCATGATTGTTACCCCATTTTGTATTTCAATTGAAATAACCCTTTATTTTAACTCTGTGTTATCTGTTTCAAGTGTGTTCCTTGTAAACAACAAATTGTTGAATTCTGGTTTCTAATGCATTTTGCTCTCTTACTTCTCTTTTACAGTTGAATTTATCCCATTCATCCTCACAGTTCTGATTGCTAATTGGGTATTTCTGTCCTTCCTATTCTCTTATGTTGAGCCCTCTCTTTTTGTTATCCCTCTTCAAGAGGCTATTTTGTTTTGTCTATTAATTTACATTCCCTCAGTTGAATGGATGCCCATCAATTGGAGAATGGTTGGGTAAATTATGGTATATGAAGGTTATGGAATATTATTGTTCTGTAAGAAATGACCAACTGGAGGAATACAGAGAGGCTTGGAGAGACTTACATCAACTGATGCTGAGTGAAATGAATAGAACCAGAAGATCGCTGTACACGTCAATGCTGTAGGAAGATATATTCTGATGGAATTAGATATCTTCAACATAAAGAAGATCCAACTCACTTCCAGTTGATCAATGATGGACAGAAATAACTACACCCAGAGAAGGAACACTGGGAAGTGACTGTAAACTGTTAGCAATAGGGTCTATCTACCCAGGTTACTTATACCTTCGGAATTTAATACTTAATGTGCAACAAGAAAATGGTATTTACACACATATATTGTATCTAGGTTTTATTGTAACACATGTAAAATGTATGGGATTGCCTGTCATCGGGGGGAAGGAGTGGAGGGAGGGGGGAGATAATTTGGAAAAATGAATACAAGGGATAATATTTTTAAAAAAATTACTCATGCATAAAAAAATTTACATTCCCTCTTGTCATCCCTTCCCCACTTTTTCTTAGTCTCTTCTACTTATAAGCTTATACTATTATAAATTCTTAGATTCACATATTCATTCCAAATTTCACCTCTCCCCCTTCATTTCCTTCTTTATTGTAAAAATTCTTCCTTATTGATTTCTTTTAATCCCTCCTTCTTTTCCCAATAATTCCTCTTTTTCAGCCTTCCATTTTTCTTTTGAGATCATCCCAACAAAACAGACTCTCAGTAGACTCCTTCTAATTTTCCCAATGATGATAAAGTTTCTGGGGTTTACATGTATCAACTTTCTTTCATTTTTAAAAGTTTTATAACATTTTTTGACAGTACATATGCATAGGTAATTTTTTACAACATTATCCCTTGTATTTTCTTCTGTTCCGAATTTTCCCCTCCTTCCCTCCACCCCCTCCCTTAGAATGCAGGCTTTCCCATACATATTAAATATGTTATATTATATCCTAGGTACAATATATATGTGCAGAACCGAATTTTGCTGTTGTTGTTGTTGCAAAGGAAGAATTGGATTTGGAAGGTAAAAATAACCTGGGGAGAAAAACAAAAAATGCTAACAGTTTACACTCATTTCCCAGTGTTCCTTCTCTGGGTGTAGCTGATTCTGTCCATCATTGATCAATTGGAATTGGATTAGCTCTTCTCTATGTTGAAGATTTCCACTTCCATCAGAATACATCCTCATACAGTATCATTGTTGAAGTGTATAATGATCTCCTAGTTCTGCTCGTTTCACTCAGCATCAGTTGATGTAAGTCTCTACAAGCCTCTCTGTATTCATCCTGCTGGTCTTTTCTTACAGAACAATAATATTCCATAACATTCATATACCATAGTTTACCCAGCCATTCTCCAATTGATGGACATCCATTCAACTTCCAGCCTCTAGCCACTACAAAAAGGGCTGCCACAAACATTTTGGCACATACAGGTCCCTTTCCCTTCTTTAGTAGTTCCTTGGGATATAAGCCCAGTAGTAGTATGGCTGGGTCAAAGGGTATGCACATTTTGATAACTTTTTGGGCATAATTCCAGATTGTTCTCCAGGATGGTTGGATTCTTTCACAACTCCACCAACAATGCATCAGTGTCCCAGTTTTCCCACAGCCCCTCCAACATTCATCGTTATTTGTTCCTGTCATCTTAGCCAATCTGACAGGTGTGTAGTGGTATCTCATGTATCAATTTTCTATTTGAGTATTAAGCAAATTAACTTTGTTAAGTCTTTTATACTTTCTCTTTCATATTTATCTTTTCTTGAATCTTGTGTTTGAATGTCAAATTTTCTATTCAGCTCTGGTCAGGAATTCTTGAAAGTTCTCCCTTTCATTAAATGTTTATTTTCCACCCATAGATTTATCTTCAGTTTTCATGGATAGGTTATTTCTGGTTATAATACTGGCTTCTTTGCCTTCCAAAATATTATATTCCAAGTTCTTTGCTTCTTTATAATGGTAGCTGCTAAATCTTTTATGTTTCTGACTGTGGCAACACAGTATTTGAATCATTTCTTTTTGACAGCTTTCAGTATTTTCTCTTTGTTCTGGGAGTTCTGAAATTTGGTTATGATATTCCTGGGAGTTTTCAATTTTGAATCCCTTTCAGGAAAAGACTGATAGATTCTTTCAATTTGTATTCTCTGGTTCTTAGCTATTTGGGCAGATTTACTTTATAATTTCTTATAATATGATGTCTAGGTTTGCTTTATGGATTATTTCTTTTTAGCCCAATGATTCTTAAATTATCTCTCTTTAATCTATTTTCCAGGTCAGTTCTTTTTTTATGAGATATTTCACATATTCTTCTTTTTAAAAAATTGCTTTTGCGACAATACTATATGATGATCAATTCTGATGGATGTGGCCATTTTCAACAATGAGATGAACCAAATCAGTTCCAATAGAGCAGTAGTGAATTGAACCAGCTACACTGAGCGGGAGAACTTTGGGAGATGACTATGAGCCACTACATAGAATTCCCAATCCCTCTAATTTTGTCCGCCTGCATTTTGGATTTCCTTCACAGGCTAATTGTACACTATTTCAAAGTCTGATTCTTTTTGTACAGCAAAACAACTGTTTGGACATGTATATATATATATATATATATATATATATATATATATATATATATATATATATATATATATATATTGTATTTAATTTATACTTTAACATATTTAACATGTATTGGTCAACTTGCCATCTGAGGGGGGGAAGGAGGGGAAAATTAGAACGAAAGATTTGGCAATTGTCAATGTTATAAAATTACCCATGCATATATCTGGTAAATAAAAACTATTAAAATATTAAAAAAATAAAAAAATTTAACAAAAAAATAAGAAAAGAAAAAAAATTGCTTTTGATTTAGTTTTATTGTTTCTTGATGTCTCATGGAATCACTAGCTTCCACTTGCCCAATTCTAATTTTTAAGGAATTATTTTCTTCAGTGAATTTTTGTGCCTTTTTTTTCCATTTGCCTAATTCTGCTTTTTTTTTTTTTTAGTTATTCTGTTCATTATAATATCTCCCTCTTTTATCAAGCTATTAATTCTTTTAAACATTATTTTCTTATACTACTTCCTAGATCAATATCTCTCCTATCAGATTGTGTGCATTTCATCTCTAAGAATGAAAGTTCTGAATAAAATATTCCTTTCTCTAGGTCAAACCTGACACTTTCTAGAGAATTATTTCCTATCAAGACTTTTGAAGCCAGGAGGATCATAATGAATACTTGAATGCAATGCAATTACTTTATGTTACTAGTTTTAGGGTCATAATACTCACAATTTACAAATTAATCATAGACTACCAGATCACAGCTTTACATAACAGCTGTTACTTTAGAAGAGCCCAACTTGTACATAAGTGTCATAACATATTTTTTTACTTATTTGAAAAGACATTCTGCTTTCTTTTAGAAGAAAAAAAGAGAGGAGGATTAAAATTATTCTAACATATGTATAAATTAGATAAAATTGCCTACCTTCTTCAGAAGAGAAAAGGAAAGGGATGGGAGGAGAAAAACTTGGAACTCAAAATATTGTAAAAATGAATGCTAAAAAAATTTCTTGTAATATATCTGGGGGAAAAATAAAATAAAATACTATTACAAAGGAAAAAAATAAAATGATTGCAATAGGAATATCTAGCATTATTATTAAAAGTTCTTGGTCATAAAACTTAAGAAATTAGTTATTCATCATGTTAAGGAATTTCCTTTAGAGAAAATGTTATTAGTTAATGTGGGTTCTATTTTGATAACTGTAGTTCAATTTAGTTTCTCTTGTAAATTTTTTTGTATTTTATTTTGTGCACATAAAAATCATATTCGTTAAAAGGATCCTAAAGACTGCCAAAGGGGTCTAAGACATACAAAAAAAAAAGATTAAGAATTTCCATCTTAGAGAATTAAAAGAGCATAAGATAATCTAACTTTCTGGTATGGTTTGTCTCTATTCTTATCCAGTGGCAAAAAGTACTCTAACTTACTATAAATTTCCTTTCAATTTTAGGAATACATGCTTTGGACTTGCAACCTGAGTGATTCAAAGAACACTTATAGATTTTACTTAGCAGGCTTTCAAGAAACCTGCTCTACATATACTCTGTCTTCATTTTTGAAAACAGACTCAAGCTCTTCCTCCTCTTCTTCATCCCCCCCCCCCCCCGACCAAAAAAAAAAAACAAAAAAAAAAACAAAATAACCACACACACACACACACACACACACACACAAACTGGCTTCTCTGAGGAGGAGGTGGCTGTTTTGGGAAAGAAGGAGCTGGACTACAGGAAATACTAATGTCATTGTATACCAGAGAGATCATCCTGAAAAGAACAAAAGAAGAAGGTAGGGGTGGTGGTAAGTACTTCCTCTACTGGGGAGTACTCAGGTAGCCATGTATTGACTCAAAATCAACAAGAGAGAGATATGCTGTGTTCCTGGGGCTACACATAGTAAAAATCAGAGGCAGAAACAATTGGCATTGTCATTGGATGTTACCTGGGCAAAAAGAAAAAGTGAGAACTATGAACAAAGCCTTCCATAGACACAGGATATTTTAGTGATGGGGAACATTAATTATCTAGTCATCTTCCTGAGCTCTCTCACTTTGCCATAAGTAGAGCAGCCAATATTTTCTTGGCCATAATTTTCTTGACATAATAATAATTACATTCTTCAAAACATGGAGTAAACAACAAAGGGAACTGCTATTCAAACCTGATTCTTATTAAAAAGGAGGAACTGGTTTCACAGGTGGAAATGATTCATCTTAGACCATCTTAGAATTTATTATAAAGAAGAAGAAAAATCTGGCATGATTTTATGAGACATATTTCAAAAGAGTTCAGGAAAAAGCCACATGGACTAAAATTGTACATGGGTGATCAGCTTATGTGGGAAGATTCCAGAAACAAAATTATGGAGCTATAAAGAAAAATAACTGATTAAGAACAAAGGGATCAGTTGTCTAAGAAGTTTGATGTGGGTTTGTAAAGAAAAATTACAATTTTTGGAGGGGCTGTATAAATACAGATACACTAACATATAATTGGTGAAGCCATGAATTATTCCATTCACCCTGGAAAACTATTTAGAGCTATTCTTCCAAAGCAAAAACATTGATCCAGAGGTACCTCAATAACCCTATACCCTAAAGATATTTTTAAAAATAAGATGGAAAGCAATCTTATGTGCAAAAATAACCACAGCAACTCTTTTTATAGTTGCAAAAACAACAACTGGAAACTAAAAGAATATCTATTGAGAAATGACTACATATATGGTATTTTAACATATATTAATATAATGGAATATTAAATAACTAAGGGACATAGTGGATAGTGTTCTGAGTCTGGTGTCAAAAGTACCTAAGTTCAAAACCCTTAGGCAAGTCACTTAAAACTACATCTACCTTAGTTTCCTCAAAAGTGGGGATAGCAACATTGTTGTAAGGATCAAATAAGGTATTTGTAAAGTGCTTGGTACAGTGCCTGGCACATAGTAGGTTCTTAATAAAAGCTTGTTCCTTTTCTGCTCCTCTTATTGAGAAATGATTTCAGAAAAAAACTGAGAAGACTTCTGAAAACTGATGACAAATGAAATGAGAACTAGAACAATGTTTTTATAACATCATAAAAATCATAATATGAAGATAAACAACTTTAAAACACTTAAGAACTGATCAGTGCAATGATAAACCACAGTTCCAGAGGACAGAAAAGGATATATCCTACTCACATCTTGTCAGTTTGACCAACGATATACAATGAGATATATAATTTTTGGACATGGACAAAGCAGGAGATACCTGTACTTGATTTTGTATATACTTATATACATACACACATACACATACCACATATATATACATGCATGTATACTTTCATGCAAGGGTTTTTTTGGGTTGTTTTTCAGTTGGGGAAGGGAAGATTAAACAGAGAATTTGATATCAACTGAAAAAAAATTGAACTGAAAACGTAGCAATGAGCTGACCAACTTAGATTTTAGAAAGATATTTTCAAAAGATGAAAACAAGGTTAGTTTCCATCTACTCTCCAAGGATACTTAATCGAGAATGAATACAAAAATATGGCTTGATCACGTAAGAAAAACGTCCAGAGTACTAATGTACTCAATGGTCCAAGGTTGAAAAGGAATACTAAGGATGACAGAAAATAGTTTTAAAATTATTTAGGGAGAAAAAGAAGGATCTTAAAAGGTTGTTGACTGAGAAGAAACAGATGATAACTGATAACAGAAGGTAGAACCATTCAAATCTTATCTTACTTCTATTGTCTCAGCCAAGGAAAAGTATCTTTAATCTAGAAAGGCTAGAGCAAAGTATACCAAATTTGCTGATAAAAGAAGGGTGAGAGATCGCATATTAGGACTGGGGAAAAAACCCCAGTGCTCAAGCCTTCCCTTTGATGATGCTTACTGTGTGATTTTATGTAAATCACTCAATTTCCCTGGGCCTCAATTCCCTTATTTGCAAAAGATGAGAGTTAAATGAAATGGTTTCTGAGGTTTTTCTCAACTCTCGATGATAACTAGCATATTAAAAGATAGAATTACAATCCAAAACAAGTCTTAAAAGGTTAATAAAATGAAATATAAATTCTTACATTTAAATAAAAGCAAATCAAAAGATAGAGGAATCCTTTATTGCTTGACAGCAGGTTAAAGTTGTGAGGGATTTTAGTGATCTGCAAGTATAATAGCAACAAAGCTAATGCAATCTTAAAATTTCATTAAAAGGAACTCAGTAGGAAGGTGAGAGCTCTACTATGCTTTGTTGTGATTGGACCACATCTGGAGATCTGGGTTCCATGCTTGTTGCCACAGTTTAGGAAGGAAATTGCTAAGTTGGGGAGCATCCAGAAGAGGGTGTTCAGGAAGCGGAGGGCCTTGAGATCATGCCATTCGAGACTCAGATGAAGGAAGAAAAATAAAAGGGTTATGTTACATTTGTTTTTGTTTTTGTTAGCTGCAGAAGAAAGAATGATTAAACACTGGTTGAGAATTGCAGAAGTGCAGAATTGACTTCATGTAAAATGTTTTTCTTAAATTCACTTTTTCTGGGCTACTCCATAAAATAGTTAAGGGTAGGGGTGGAGGGGTCTTCCTTCCTGGAGGTCTTCATGACAAGAGTGGATGCTCACTTGCTAAGTGAGTTTGTAGAGATGATTTTGGTTGAAGTATAGAATGGACGGGATGCCATCTGAGACCCTAATGTCTCATTTATCATTCTGTTTCTTTCCCACTAGAGGGCATCACCAGACCGGCAAAGATAAATCCCAATTTCCCTCAGACCTTGAAAAGAAAGCTTCCTCTCGTGGGTTGTAGGTCCCTCTCTCTTATATAGAACAAAAGAAAGGGCGAATGATAACTTACCACAATGTGGAAGACAGGGTAGTTGAGCTATGACAGCAGGGAGGCCTTAGCTCCTCTCCTAATTTGAGCCTGCCTGTAAACACTTTAGGATAGCCAAAATAGCCGAGTCCTCTGGGTTCGAGTTCCTTAAATTGCCCTGATAATGTGACTGTAGAGTTTGATGACAGAAACAAAAGCAAAGGCTATCCCTCCTTAGGCTAATGGTGTAGTCCCTGGGAATAGGGCTCGGTGGGCGGCTCCCCTGCACTGCGAATGGCCTTGAAGAAAGTCTCACACATTCATTTGTACTTTATGTTCCTTGGAGTCTTAGGGGAAAACGCTACAAGGTCACCAGGGACTTCACACTTGACAAAACTTTCTGAGCTGCCCCCAGAAGTTAGTGGTCATAGGGCCCTAATAGAAGCAGAAATTTGAATATCAAGGATTTCTGATACGTGTCCCCAGAGTATAAGTAGAACGGAGCAAAGTGGTGGTATCAGGTGTTACTACCACTCAGGGGAGCAAGGTGGTCATCAACTTCGGTAATGATAAAATAACAACAAGGATGACCAAGTTCCTCTCTTAAATGGATTTGAGTCTATTGAGCATAATTCAAGTAAAATACTTTAAGCCAATAGCTAATAGCTACAAGAATTCTCAGAACTAAAAGAAATGGAAATTTAACAGTTGATGGAGTGGGCGAAGAAGGAGGCTATAACTTACAGCAACAATCTTCTCTGTGCTGAAAGCCATTTTCCCTACTAGGTTGCCAATGTCTGCTTTGGAAGCCTGGGAACAACTCTAGTTCACTGCATGTAAAAAAGTTTGATCATCCTTACTATTTAGCTGAATCCGAGAGTTGGTATTCTCTTCTCCGATCATAACACTCCTGGATTCCAGGGTCCTCCCATAGTTTTTTGATTGCTTCCACTTGTTTCCTGGGCAACATGGACACTTTGTCTACTTCTACTTCTCTAATCATCTGAGCATTTTCCTAATCAAAAGGGAAAAAAAATCATTAAAAGGGAGAAAATCAATGCAGACATACTCTCATGTGATCTATAAAGGTAGAACCATTTTTGTGCAATATTATGCAGAGAAAAAGAATGTTTTGGTTTAGAGTCAAAGGCCCTGTGTCCAAATTCCATTTTTCATCCTCAGTGTTCATTAGTTATGTGATCCTGATTACATCACCATTCTGGAACTCAGTTTCCTCATCTGTAAAATGAAGAGGTAGACTAGGTAATCTCAAAAAAAGTTCCCTTCTAACTTCAAATGCTGAAGTCTATGAGAGGTCAGTTAGTCAGTGCTAAGTGATGCTTAGGTAGGGATGCTTGTCTACATGCCTGTGATGTGTATGGGATGACTAGATAACGTATCGTGATCTATCAGTAGAAGACTACTGTCTGGCTCTTTTAAAGGAAAACAACATAATTCTAGAATCCTGTGAACAGTAAGTAGAAGAGGGAAGGAGAAAAAATATTCATTTCTACAGAAAACCTGGAACATACTGATAACAATAGCTGCATTTATATGTGAGCTTAAGGTTTATAAAGCACCGGGTCAGCTAGGTGGCGCAGTGGATAGAGCACCAGCCTTGAATTCAGGAGGACCCGAGTTCAAATCTGGTCTCAGACACTTAACGCTTCCTAGCTGTGTGACCCTGGGCAAGTCACTTAACCCCAGCCTCAAAAAAAAAAAAAAAAAAAAAAAAAAAAAAAAGGTTTATAAAGCACCTTACATACATTATTTCACTTCATTCTCACAGTCACAATCTGAGAGAAAAATATTACTACTTCACCATTTTTTTTTTGAAGTTAAGTGACTTGTCCACAGTCTGTGCTACAGCTAATCTGACCTAATTCCCTGTGTCCCACATTACAGCTCCTGCTCTCATCACTTTGCATGGCTTATTTCCCAGCCTCAGAATGATCTTCCTCTCCCCCCCCCCACAAGTTCCCTAGTTCCCTTCAAGAGTCACTCAAACTAACTGTTCTTTTAAACAGCCTTTCTTGATTCCCTCAGTCCTTAGTTCCCGTAAACTCATTTTCTATTTTGTACATATCTTATGTCTATTTATTCCTAGTAGGCATGAAAGCTTCTTGAGACTGAAAGCTGTCTCACGAACATTCAGTCCTGTGCCTGGCACACAGTAATCACTTGATCAATTTTTGCCAATCGAGTGGCTGGGAATAAACAATTGTTAAAAGGCCCAGTTGGGACCTGAATCTAGTCTCTTGCTTCTACGCCTATTGGTGTTGATGCTTTTTACACAGAAGGTTCTGCAGGACTTCAGCCAGGTACACCTCTCTGACTTTGCTAGGAATAGAAGGGGAAATCAGAAGAGAGATCCCGGGGTTAACAAAGTGAAGGAAACACTATCCATAACATGAATGGAAGTAGGCTGCAATTTGGAAGAGAGTACATTCATATCTCGGAGAGGCAGGCAGGATCTGAGCCAGAAATAGGCTATTCAGACCTAGTGATCTCTCCTAAGTAGGGCAGAGAGGGCTGTGTTTCTACAACCTCGCTGCATTTATAGAACTTATTCTCTTTTCAAAGCTAATAAACTAGTTTTGATCACATTACAGAAGACTGCATAAGAAGAATGTGCAGCTGTTGGAAACTTATTAGAAGAAAGCTCCAGGACAGCTAGGTGATGCAGTGCATAGAGCATGGGCCCTGGAATTAGGAGGCCCTGAGCTCAAATCCAGCCTCAGATACTGTGTGATCTCAGTCAAGTCCCTTAATCCTGTTTGCCTCAGTTTCCTTGTCTGTAGGAGAAGGAAGTGACAAACCACTCTAGTATCTTTGACAAAAAAACCCCAAAAGAGTCACCTGGAGTAAGACTCACCTGAAAATGACTCAGCATCTCATAAGTAGAAGTGGGGATATTTTTATGTATCATGCTGCAGTTGGGTGCATTTTTTTGAAAGAATAAAAGAAGGTAGGGAGTGAGAGGACTACTTACACTTTTGTGTTTGCATATTACAGAGGGCAGATATGAATGTACTTCTATATGAACAGAAGGGCAGCTAAGTGGTGCCATAGTGCGGAGTGTAAGGTCTGGAGTCAGGAAAACTCATCTTCATGAATTCAAATCCAGCCTCAGACACTTACTAGCCATGTGACCCTCAGAAAGTCACCCAACCCTATCTGCCTCAGTTTCCACATCTGTAAAATAAGCTGGACAAGGAAATGGCAAACCACACCAGTATTTTTGCCAAAAAAAATTCACAATGAGTTGGAAACAACTGAACAACAACTGTGAACAAAAGGAGTAAATGTTTTGATGTTATTTCACTATTAAAAGTTTTCTTCTTTAAGGGCTAGGTCACCAATATAAGGGCAACTCAAATTATGAAAGTTTTGTCTCTTATAGTGACAGTGAGGGGAGAGGAAAGGAAAGGTTAAAACAGGTGACCTGGAAACAAATTTGGTATATATTAACTTGACTCTTGTCCAGGATCTTCATATGGGGTTCTGAGGTCAGCAAAGACCAATAGTCACCACTCCTTAATGAAATTTAGTGACTTTGCAGTTGTTTTCTTATGTATAGCCAGGAGCCAGATTTTTTACTTTTTACTTTTGAGGCTTGAGGCAAAGATATCAAACGATATCATATTATACCTTAAGTCTTAAATATGACATATCAAAGATACCATAACAAATGGGCTCTGAACCACTAGTGGTATCCTGGATCTACCAATGCTGGACTCAGGAAGATCGGAGTCTAAATCTGACCTCAAACGCACCTCAGTTGTATCACATTGGGCAGGTCCATTAACCTCTCTGTTTGACTCAATTTCTTCAACTACAAAATGAGAATGATAATTGCACCTGCCTCACAAGATTGTTGTGAAGATAAAATGACATAATATTTGTAAAGCATTAGTATAGGGCCAAACACACAGTAGGTACCATATAATTGCTAGATATGGTGATTATTATTAGCAAATACTTAAGACATTTAATTTTACAAGCCTGATTTAGAAGGCATCTCAAATGATCTTCAACATAAAATTTTAGGACTAAAAAAGACTTTAAGAACTCATCTCAATTCAATAACTCATTTAATCTATTTTTATTTTTATAAAGATGGAGGTTTTAAAACACCTCTGCTATTTTGTGGTTCTCCATTCTTTTGTCTCTTTCTCCCAGGTAAAAATGTTTCCATGCTTTCCTAATTTCATTCATTCATTATTCATTCAACAATCATGTCTAAATCATTTACTATTGGCAAGACTCTTGCATGTTGTGTAGTGAAACAACGATGAATAAAATGCAGATCCTGTCACCAAAGAAATTCCCTACAATCTAGTAGGGAATAGAAGAAATGATCTCATGTAGAAAACATGACAATGATTTAGCACAGGTATATGCAAACAAAAACAATGAGAGATCATAGCAGGAAGAAATCCCTTACAGTTTATGGAATAGACATGAAAATCAGGAAGAATTTCTTAGAGAAGATGGCCAATTCATAAGTAAGCCCAAAATATTGCAAGTGGTGAGGCAGAGCTGGATGATGGTCAGCCCAATTTGGTTGTAATGGAGGCAATATGAAAAGGAGTATTGTGAACCAAGGCTGGAAAGGTAAGTTCTTTAAAAATTGTAGTTTTATTGGTTCTCTCTCTCTTCTGGCACCTATCATGTTATACTTTAATTTTTCTAACTTTCTTCCTACATGGGAGTGATAGTAGAAGAAAAAGTTGAAATTACCTATTTTTTTAATTTTAAAAAATCGCAAGAAAGTAAACAGGGAGCACAAGAGGCTCTGATGCTAGATCAGCCTTTTGAATTCTGAGCTAATATTTGGCTCCTCTTTCATTTCTCTAAAATCACTATTTTCTTTGTCCTGGTTTATTTGGACAAAGACTGAAAGCAGATGTATTAAAGCTGTGTTACCAGTCAGAAATACCCATGGCTCTACTGGATGGGGCCGCTTAGATTGTGGTTTATGCTTTTTCTCTGTCAGACAGACAGACATCCCTCCCAGAGGTGGGGGAGAGAGGGAAGAGAGAGAGCGAGACAGAGAGAAAGAGGGAGGAAGGGAAAAAGGGAAGAAAGGGGGGAGGGAGGAAAGGAAAGGAGAGAGAGAGAGGGAGAGGGGAAGAGAAAGGGGGAGAGAGAAGGAGAGAGAGAGACAGAGACACAGAGAGAGAGAGGGAGGGAGGGAGGGAGGAAGGGAAAAAGGGAAGAAAGGGGGGAGGGAGGAAAGGAAAGGAGAGAGAGAGAAGGAGAGGGAGAGGGGAAGAGAAAGGGGGAGAGAGAAGGAGAGAGAAAGACAGAGAGAGAGAGAGAGAGACAGAGACAGACAGAGACAGAGACAGAGACAGAGAGAGAGAGAGAGAGAGACAGAGACAGAGAGAGAGAGACAGAGAGAGAGAGACAGAGAGAGAGAGACAGAGAGAGACAGAGGCAGAGGGAGAGAGGGAGAGAGGGAGAGAGGGAGAGAGAGGGTAGTAGGAAGGGAAAACATTTCTGTGCATAGTTGCCTGACTCACATTTCCTTTCAAGTGCCATATGACTACTTAACAATATTTGGCTTTTCTCACTGGGCCACAAGGCAAGTGGGCTAAACAAACCACAATCCACTAGGTGGAGCCAGGCATCAGATTAATAGCTCAGACCATTTGTTTAGCAAATTAATTTGACCATAGAATATTTTGGGGCTTGTTGTCTCTTAATAAGAACCATCGTTTTGGAGGGTGTTTTGGGGGGGCGGAAATCTGGGAAACACTAGGATGATGGAAGGGTTTGAGGAAATATGTGGGAAATAATACTTGCATTTTTGTTTTATACCTATTTTCACATTTAATACTGTTTCTAAACTTTTTAAAGCTTTTTATTTGCAAAAATGAATAGTTTTCAACATTCATCGTTGTAAAACCTTTTGTTCCAAATTTGTTTCTCCTTCCTTTCCCCCACCCCTTCCAATAGAAGGTAAGTAATCCAATATATGTTAAACATGTGCAGTTCTTCTATACAATTTTCTACATTCATCATGCTGCACAAGAAAAATCAGATTAAAAAGGAAAAAAAAAAGGTGAAAATACTACATTGTAATCCAAATTCAGTGCCCATAATTCTCTCCTGAGGTGCAGATAGCTCTCTCCATCACAAGTCTATTAGATTTGAATTAAATCATCTCATTATTGAAAAGAGCCACCTCCATCAGAGTTGATCATCACATAACCTTGTTGTTGCTGTGTACCATGTTCTTTTGGTTCTATTCACTTTACTTAGCATTAGTTTATCACATTTAATATTATAAGGAGAAAGTATCTCTAGCAAAGGCATGTCATGGATCCTCTCATTGCACCTAACATAAGTTTTGGGAAATAAGAACTTTATTCTAGCAAGGGTTAAATATTATTATTATTATTATTATTATTATTATGTATTAAATAGTATTCAATAAGAAGTTCTCTCACACCTGCCAAAAGTATTTTATACAGAATTGGAGAGTAAGAAAGGTTTAAGCATTTTAAAAATTATTTTTCTTCAGTCATTTTTCAATTGTGTCTGACTCAGTGATCCCATTTGGGGTTTTCTTGGTGGATACTGGAGAGGTTTGTCATTTCCTTCTTCAGCTCATTTTACAGAGGAGGAAACTGAGGCATGCAGGGTCAGACAGATAGTAATTATCTGAGACCAGATTAGAACTCTAAAAGAGGAGTCTCTCTGACTCCAGGACCTGTGTTCTATCCACTACAACATCCAAGCTGCCCAAAAAAATATATTTTAAGAGAATCATTTATCATTAACCCCTAACAATAGCCACGGTTTCATCTTCTGGTAGAACAAATCAGATAAATGATGGTAGTCAAGATACATGAAGAAACAAAGACTGAAAAATCAAAATTAGAACCATTGCCATCCAATTTCCAAGGTGGTAGATTCCCTTATCTAAGAGGAAATTAGATTGAAATACTCACATCTTCTCCCCTTTTCTCTCCCCTTCCCCAACTTCTGTAATCTTTTCTCATTGGAATATATGTCCCTTTCTTTTTGTTTATAGTTCTATTCCCAGCACTTAGAATAATGCCTGGAATTTAGCGACTAATAAATGCTTTATTTATTATGTAAGTAGCCTGAAGATTGATTTTTTAATGAAAATAACTGAGAGATTAAACTCCAAATTACATCTGACTTCACACGAACTAATAATTACTAATGTTTGTCTTTTACACTTTTCTGACTTAGAATGTCTTAGAAAGAAAAAATATCATTTATTAGAAAGAACCGTGAGCTTGAACTTCCGAAGTCCCGGGCCCAATTCTCAATGGGACCACTCACTTACTATGCTAGGTTATTTGGCTCAATCTCCCCTTCTACAAAAGGCAATATTTAAGGTGTTTTCTAAGACTTCTTTGTAGTGTAGCATTCTCTAAATTAAAAAAAAAAAAAAACTATTCATAATTTGACCTGGGAAATGTAAATGAGAATGATTTTTGAAGAAGAATGAAAATCATTGTAAAATTTTCTTGGGTTTCTTTATTATCACATTATAAAACATCACATTTCTTTTTACTTCAAGTAACTGCAATTAATTTCAAGAATCAAACATGAGACAATAATATGGAGCTCAGAATTAATGCCAAAATACCTTTTATAGTTCAATCTTTGAGTAGAAACTTCACACACAAGAAAATTATTTTTATGCTGGCCATTAATGCATGACCTTACTGCATTTATTTTTATAAAAATCTGTATAATTCTGATGAGATTTATATTAGATACATTCTGATTTTATTTGGCAGTATGTTTTTAGACTTTTGAAAGACTCTCAAGTATTTATGTCTGCAGGATTGCCACTCCTATCTGCTTAAAACAGGCTCTTCCCAATCTGGGGGAACAGGGAAAGGCCTCCAGCAGAAAGTGAGACTTGAGTTTAATCTTGAAGCAAGCTATGAAAACCAAGAGACAAGGGAGTGAGGAGGTAGTGGTGGGCAAACAACCAGAGCAAAGGCAAGAAGAGAGATTGGAATGCCACTTGTGAAGTTCCAGAGGGCCAGTTTAACTGGATTGTAGAGTGTGGATTGTGCCAAACAGAAGAGGTGATATTTGATCCTGGAGCTAAAAAAGAGCCACTGAAGCTCATTTTGGGGGTGGGAGAGAAGGTCAAACCTCTGCCTCAGAAAAATCACTTTGCCTGCTGAGTGGAAAATGGATTAGAATAAGAAAAATGTGAAGGTGGGAGATATAGCATTTGAACTAACTCAGGTTTGTTGTAAAGAAAGCACTTTGTAAACAATAAAATGCTGCAGTGATTGTCGAACTCAGTCAATATTTTATTTAGTAAACTGTAATATAAATATTATATTATAAAATTAAGGTAAATGCCAACTTCTACAATAGAAATTTGAATTAAAAAAGCCTTTTCTCACTCTTTCCCCAACAAATTGCTACAGAATCAAACATCTCAAAATCACATGATAAAATACCATTAGCCATTAAAAACAATATAATTCATTTCAACAAATATTTATTATTATATAAATTATAAGATATTTATAATATATATCATGTCTCCTGTATGCAAAGTTCCATGGTAAGGATAGCATAAAAAAACACCATCATCATTTCCATCCCAAATCTAACTTGTGTGGATATGTGTTTACAAATAAAAGTATGTCATCTCTCCAAACCTGGTTAATATTGTTGGAAAACAATGTTCCTTTTTAAAAACTTAAAATGTTTAATAAGAAAATAAATTCCATTTGAGCTGATATTCCCAACTTTTCACACTTAAAAAAAAGTCTATTGAATCCTGAGTAAGCCTAATGATCAGAGAGAGACCAGGGCTAATTTGAGATTCTGTTCAATCCACTGGTAGCAAATAATGAATATTTATTATATAATAACAGATGGAGAAAGCCTACAAGTTATAAAAAAATTTCCCTTTCCAAAATAATAGGATTCTTTTATTTCTTTTGCCATAATTACTTCCTTAAGCAAGACATTAATTTAGTAGGTGCTAGTTTCACAAAGGTTTAAAGTCACTCTCCTTGTTTCATAAACCTGGAGTGTCAAGTAGCTAAAACCAAAATAAAGGAACTTGATAGGGAAACATATGTGTGGCATATGAACATGCACATGCAACATGCATGTGGATTGATTGGTTAGCTGTTGACCTTCATTCTTGAACACCAAAATGATATCACCATGTTAGAATGTGTCCAATTGGGGATGATCACACTAATAAGAGCTTGAAGTGCTCTGCCACAAGTTGGTCACAAATAGTCCATTTAAACATTTGGGGTGGCTTTTCTAATTTTGTGCATTTCACATTTCCTTTGAGCTAATTCAATTCTGCTTTGCTCATAGAGCACAGAACCTTCCCTGATTAGGGCACGCCATGCTGGGAGGTCCTGTGCCAGTGTCTCCCATGTCATTCTAAAGTTCTTGAGAGACTTTGAGAGTGTCCTTGTACCATTTTTTTTTCTGAACACTTTGTGAGCACTTGCATGGATGCAACCAAAAATCAAAAAGGCTGGATCTCCTCCTGTAAAGAATCAGGTCCTAAACTTGGAACACAGATAGCATTATTCTGGTGCTATTTACTTTGAGGAGAAGCTAGGAAAAGGAGAGATGAATGAATAGCCTCTTCAATTTTTAACAGAAGAACAATATAGCACCCAAAAAATGTTTTCTTTTTCTCCCCTTGCAAAACAGGTTTTTGTGTTGGAGCAAGTGCAAATTGGAGGAAATGCTGAGATCCAAGAGTGAATCTAATAAGACAAGCTTCCTATAGTTGTACAAAGCTGAGCTAAAGAACAAACATTAAGAAATTAAGTTCTTGTAATGGTCATTTGAACCAGATCCTTATCTCTATTTTTTCTTCTTCTTTTCTTTAAATAATCCAGGACTCCAACTTTTGTGTTGGAAACTCCCTATCCTGCTGTTGTGAAATTCAGACTTCCTTTAGACTTAGGCATTAGAAAATGGAAAAAAAGAAAAAAAGTCAATATAATATGATAAGGGAAACTATAAAAATGCACAGGATTGATATAGAATTGATGTTCCACCCTGCCTCCTTATTTTTAGTTTGATTCTACCAGGCACAAGAACAGAGCTCCAGTGCTCCAAAATTTTACTTTCTGGGTGATTTGATGTATTATCAGAGCAAAATCATTGACCTTCTCTGAATCCCCAATTCCCACCCTCTTTATCAAATCAAAGGGATATACTTTGGTTACTTCAAAAACTGCATGCAAGAGCAAGAGCCTGTCAAAGACCAGTTTCACCTAGTTCGTGGAAGCTTGGCTAGACCTGAATCCCCCAAAGTGGAGGAAACTTTCTTCCTTCCTTCTATAGGGAGAGTATGTTGCATAGAAAACACCTTTCCCTCCTACCCCATCCCTTCCCCACTTATTACTTGCTCCCAGAGCCTAAACTAGAACTCAAGCTTTTATGAACAGGCTGGAAATATAAGCACAACAACATATGACAATTGTTTCTGGATGAATTTCATTCTGAAAAAAAAGAATCTTTATAAACGGGACCTGCTGTTGGGTCCCAGATTTATTCTGATCTATAGTGTTTCCCTTTCCTTCCTTTCTGTGCCCCTTCAGGCCTTTCTCCTCATTTGGCATAGTAGATAAGGGACCTGGTGTCAGGAAAACCTTACTTAGTTCACATCCTGCCCCAGATACTAACTTAGCTGTGTAACCTTAAGTAGCCTCAATCTGTTCTTCTGTAGAATGGGAAGAATTGAACTTATTTCACAGTATTGTTGTGATGATCAAATAAAATAATGTGTGAATTGCTTCATAAATTTAAAATTTAAATGGTAGTTATTATTATGGCAAAGTTAACATATCAAAATGATGATAACTTAGTATTACTATTACATATCCAAAGGTATCTAAAGAGTAATTTCCCTAAAGATCAATGATAAATCAGAAGAAGTGCAATTTTTGTAGATTTTCAGCTGTCAGTGTTAATTAAGTAGGGTCCACATTTTGAATCAAGTGGATCTTCCTAATATCCATCAAATCACAATATTAGGCAGCTGCATACTCTGCCTGTGGGGGAGGCTGATCCTGTTGATATTCTTCCAAATATCAGCACCTCTTAGGGTAGTATAAATCCCTTTCTCTATTTCTCATATAGTTATGTAGTCTGAAAAAGAGAAGGATAGAACAAAAATGGCCATTTCTAGCTCTACTATCTCCTAACCTCTTTGTAGAAGAAGTGATAGAGAATGGGGGAGGAGGATGCTTTTATCATGGTGGGAGCAGGAATGCCAGGCTCATCACAAGACAAGTAGAGCACTCACAAGGGATCACTTGTGGGAACTGGGGCATGAGGACACAGATACCCTCAGGATCTATAGGCAGTTATCCACATCTAAAGCACCCTGCATCTTTTGGCTGTGTCAGGAGCCAGAGTGGAAAAAAGCCCCAGGTCATGAGTTAGGGCACTTGGATTTCTAGCCCCACCTTTGTTTAATCACTTCACCTACCTCTCAGTTTCCTCATTCTTCAAAATAAGAAGGGTTGGGGGTTTGGATTAAAATATAACTAAGGTTTATTCTTGCTCTGGCATTCTATTCCTAATCATGGATGGATAAAAAAAAAAAAAAAAAAAAAAAAAAAAAAAAGACTTCCAGTACATGTCTTTAGACACAGCTTTCCCAGGGTTGGCTATAAAAATCTGTGCTACTTCAACTATGATACTGCTCTTAATACAAAGGAAGAAGGGAAAAGAAGCCCCTCCATTCAACTATGATACTGCTCTTAATACAAAGGAAGAAGGGAAAAGAAGCCCCTCCATCTACTCCATCTGGAAGGCCTCAAAAGTAAATATTACATTTTAAAGGCAGGAAACATTAATAGGGGCCAGTTCAAAATTTAATTTAAACAGAGTCAATATCTGTCAGCTAACATTGGAGAACAATGAACAGTGGTAATACCAGGAGAAGCAAATGCAATAGAAGGCGAGGGATGATGTTCACAGACAATGCCTCCATTCGCTCAGCAGGGAAGAGGGCCTTCACTGAATCCCTCCCAGCTCTCCTCATTCAGATCTATGTTCTTGTGTATCATGGTCAAGACGGCTAAATAAAAAATCACGACTGATGTCCATTGAGGACTTAATGAGACAAATAATATTTAGATCCAGTGGCAGCAAGGTAAGTGTTTGAAAATATAACCCTACAAAGTCGAGCCTGATTTCTCAAATTATATTCCAAAGTGCATCATCAGTAATTGATGATTTGTAATAAGAATTCCTTGAATTTGGTGCAAAGACCAAAATAGGAGTAAGTAAAAGAGTTTCCCTGAGAAAACATAGGAATAAGATTATATAAGGTCTAGAAAACCAAGAAAAAGAACCACTGTTCCTAGCACTCACCTCTGGAGCCCAAGGCACCAAATTTAAATCCTGAGTCCACAATTTAATAGCTATGTGAGTTGGAGAAAGTTGATCAACTTGCTGGGACCTCAGCATTCTCTTCTGTAAAACGAAGGAGTCAAACTAGATATCCTGTAAAATCCATTCTAGCTCTGTATCCCTATGACCCTAATTTTATAGCTATTTGACTAAAACTCTGGTCTTCAAAGTACAGAGTGAGAATCTTAGGGGATGGGTCAAGATAATCCATGTGGGAACATCTTGTAGGGCCAAGCAAGGAAGATGGATTCCACCCTTGGTGCAATAGCTACGTTAAGCATGATCTCATTAACCCCTACATCAGGAGTGCTGACGATGAAGAGGCCATAGAGGAAGGCTGTATTAGGGGATGAGGGGGTGGAATGAGTAGAGATGGACAGATACAGTTGTAGCTTCTCCAAGCAATCTAAGCCTGATATATTTCCTTAGAGTAGTCAATTGGCTAGTTAGCATTTATTAAATCCATACTTTGTGCCAAGAATTATGTTAAGCCCCTGCCCCCAAGGAGCTTACAATCTAATGATGGAGACAGCATGCAAACAACTTTGTCCAAACAGGATATGCACAGGATAAATTGGAGATAACCAGGTGCTAATGTTAAGCAAAATCTGGAACAACATGATCTGACCTCCTCCTACTTTCAGTAAAGTGAGGCAGCGTGGTGTCTATTGTACCAGCTGTGAGGAAATCCTGGTTCAAATACTGCCTCAGACACTTAATATCTTTCTGACCATGGGCAAGTCACTTAATCTCTATTTTTGAGTTTCCTTATCTATAAAATAAAAAGGCTAGATTCTATATCTTCTAAAATTCCTTCTACCTCCAAAGCTATCTTATGCATTGCTATAGTTCTCAGCATCTCCATAATTGGAAGCATTGTGGCCAGGGAGAAAGAAGCAGCTAACTAGCTAGCTACTGGCAGCTTAGGAAGGGTTGTTTTTCTTTTCTTTTCTTTTTTTCCTGCTTAGACTTTTAAATATTTTAAGCATACATGATTTTTAGCTATGGACACTTCCTCGAATCAGTTCATTTATATTTTATTTAGCAAACTTATTACAATAAATTTATTTTATTTTTTATTTACAAAGCATATGCATGGGTAATTTTTCCAATATTGGAAAAAAAACTTTTGTTTCATATCTCCCCTCCTTCCTCCCACTCCCTTTCCTAGCTGGCAGGTAGTCCAATACACGTTAAGTATGTTGAAATACATGTTAAGTCTAATGTAGGTTTACATATTTATACAGTTATCTTGCTGTGCAACAAAAATCAGATCAAGAAAGAAGGAAAAGAAAAACTGAAAAAGAAAACACAATGCAAGCAAATCACAACAGAGAGTTAGAATGCTGTGTTGTGGTCCACACTCTGTTCCCACAGTTCTCTTTCTGGGTGTAGATGGCGGTCTTTGTCACTGAGCAAGTGGAACTGGTTTGAATCCTTTCATTGTTGAATTGATCCTTGTATAGTCTTGTTTCCCTGTACAACAATCTCCTGGTTCTGCTCATTTCACTCAGCATCAGTTCATGTAATTCTCTCCAGGCCTCTCTGAAATCATCCTGCTGGTCATTTCTTACAGAATAATATTCCATAACACTTATATACCACAATTTATTCAGCCAATCTCTAACTGATGGGCGTCCACTCAGTTTCTAGTTCCTTGCCACTACAAAGAGGGCTGCCACAAACATTCTTACATATACGGGTCCCTTTCCCTTCTTTAAGATCTCTTTGAAATATAAGCCCAGTAGAAAAATTGCTGGATCAAAGTTTGATAACTTTTTGAGAATAGTTTCAAATTGCTCTCCAGAATGATTGGATTTGTTCACAGTTCCACCAACAATGCATCAGTGTCCCAGTTTTCCCACAGCCCCTCCAACATTCATCATTATTTGTTCCTGTCATCTTAGCCAATCTGACAGGTGTGTAATGGTATCTCAGAGTTGTCTTAATTTGCATTTCTCTGATCAATATTGATTTGGAGCACCTTTTCGTATGACTACATATAGTTTTAATTTCTTCATCTGAAACTTGTCTGTTCATATCCTTTGACCATTTATCAATTGGAGAATGGCTTGAACTATTATAGATTTCAGTCAATTCTCTATATATTTTAGAGATGAGGCCTTTATCAGATCCAAAGGATGTAAAAGTGTTTTCCCAGTTTATTGGTTCCCTTCTAATCTTGTCTGCATTAGTTTTGTTTGTATAAAAACTTTTTAACTTAATATAATCAAAAAATATCTATTTTGTGATCAATAATGATCTCTAGTTCTTCTTTGGCCACAAATTCCTTCCTTTTCCAGAAATCTGAGAGGTAAACTATCCTATTTTCTTCTAATTTGTTTATATTATTATTCTTTGTGTCTAAATCATGAAGAGTTGCTTTTCTTTAGCACCACTCACTATTATCTGTTGGGATTTTATTCATCCCTATCTATCCATCCTTCTCATACTGCTTCCTCATCTCATGAACTCTGTCACCCTGTGAAGTGTGCTTAGAAGGGAAGACATTGCCTCAGTTATAATATTATAGAAGCACGATAGGCTGGGTATGTGTTATGGAACCATATTGAAAAAGTTTCAAAGGGAGGATTGGGAGACATGCTAAATAAATAACATCTTTTGAGAGATGTGTTTGGGAGAAAGATGGAACATAACCCAAAATGATAGAGGTTAACAATTGAGGTTAGCTGATGGGGAGGGAAAGGGAGTGGAAATTCCAGTAGAAGAGGCTGAAACATAGATATTCAAATTTTTACATATATTTACTGACTGTTATAAGATTCCCAGGCAAATAGCAAGTAGTCAGAAAATTGTTTTTGGTCCATTTTCAAAGTGGACCAATGCCATAATATCTTGGCTTGCACCTGAATCATATATATATGAGGCAGAGCTGCACAAAGTCATCTGTTTCATTTTTTCCTCCAGTGTCACTGAAATCCACTGGCAAGCAGAGGTCAAAATGCCTCAGTTAGAGAAAAGAGAGAACAGAAGGTATTAGCAGGTTTGATACTGTTTGAAAATTAGGAATGTTAAAGATACAAATACCCTCTCTGTAAGAAGTTGCAAGCAAGAATATAGACTCTAGATACCAAGCTTCGATGTGACAATGTATTTTATAAGATTTTCATCAAGATGTGCGTAATTTAGTAATAGTTAAAAGTTTCTGCTTAAAGTAGGTTAAGGAAAATAAGAATAGAGAGATGTCAATAGAAAATGTCAATAGAGAGATGGTAATAGAAAAGTGTAATTAGGAATGTACCAAAGTAGTCCCTAAATAATATGATTCAATCAGTTTTCAGTTGTGTCTAATTCTCTGTGATGCCATTTGGGTTTTTTTGGGCAAAGATATTGAAGTAGTTTGTCATTTCTGCCTCTAGGTATTTCTCTAAATTTTACTTTAGATAATGTGTATGATACTTTCTTGTACGATAATGAAGTGATAAATTAATTTATAATTTAGGTTTATATCAACAAAATTTATTTTGAAAACAAAATGTAATTAACTTGATCATGTCCTAATCTATATTTTCAGACATCCACTCCTAGAGAAAATCCTCAGCAGAAAGGTCATACAACCAAAACCCAAGACATCATCATTTTATCTTGGAGGTAACTCCCTGAGCCTATACAAATGCTTGCTAATGTCATAACTTACCAATGTGGAGTTCAAAATTCTATCCTCATGTTTGTCCTTGAGCTTTTTTATTATTATAAAATAGGACAGAAATAATCTCTGCTTCAGGGATTCACCTACCAACAAGAATGGATTAGGAGGTAGATATCACTTCCAAATCTCCATTTAAAAAAATGACTTCATTTTTATAGGACTCAAGCTTTTTGATATATAAAGGGCTAAATGACCTTCAAGGCCTCTTATAGCTCTAAATCTATGATTCCATGATCCTGCTTGTCTAAGGGATAGTCAAATATTAACCAAAAAGTACTTTGCTTCCTTCAAAATACTTTATAAATAAAACAAAAGTTGGTATATGCTTTGAAGCACTATGTTATTTCTCCTAAAACCATAAAGCAAAATTGTGATAAACTGACAGAGAATCCCACTGTCCTTTTTTTTTTTTCCTTCAGTTTTCTACATAATTAAATGATCTTGACTTTATCAATACTTTTAACTGATGATCTCAGGAAGTCTCTGCACAGACCATATTGTGCAAGACAGAGGAAAATTTCATAATGGAGACAATTTCTCCCTGAAGCAAGCCTGCAAGCTTTTAATTATATTTGAAATGAATATTAATGCCATCTTTTTCTGGGCCCCAATTTTTCAGATATCTACTGGAGTTTCTTCATTTGCAGAAGGGAAATTGCAGACTGTCTGATGATATCATCACAGGAAACCCTGCATATTGTTGAGAGTTTAACTCTGCTGGAGTTCTCTCAACACAAACCAAAGCTTATGCTGTTTAGGGTGCTTCATTTTTTCCACTCTTTTCTAATAGGCAGGAACATTGCTAGAACACCACAACAAATATTTGGGTCACAGCTTGCTTTAATGATGTATTTTTAATGGTTATCTTGTATGATTTTTATTTGTTTTATTTCTCATACCCCACTCCCAGCCAATCAAATCCTGTTGACTTTTACCTTTGTAACATCTTTCCTATATGTCCTCTTATCTCCTCTGGCATTGCCATTACCTTGCTGCAGGCCCTCATCACCTCATGCCTGGCAATAAACTGTCTTGAGACGGACACAAGGCTCTCCCCATTCTATTCAGCTGTCCAAATGATTTTCCTAAAGGGTGGTTCTGACCTTGACACTCCCCTACTCAAGAAACTCTACTGACTCCCTATCAATTCAGAGTCATATATAAAATCCACTGCCTGTCATTCAGTCTTTCATAAAAAAGTCCTTTCCTCCCTTCCAGACATAGTTATTTGCATGTTGCCTTCCCCTTTAGACCATGAGTTCACTGAGAACAAGAACTATCTTTTTGTACAAATTTTATTGACAGTGACTGGAGACCAACTTGAGACATATGGAAAGAGGCAGACTTTGGAAAGCAGACATGAAGAGGAATAAGTCACCTTATCTCCAGCTTGCATCTATGGAAATTTAAGCAAAATTCTTCTGGGCAAGATTAGGGCCTCTTTGCTTCATTGAGCAAGATTTTAGTTTCTTCCCATCTATATAGTTAAACCACTCCTATATCTCTCTTCCAGTGTACTTTAATAGATATAACTTTCATGATCTCTGATCATTTCCAGGATAAATAAGTTTACTATTCACTATTTGTGATGGTCTTTTGTCTAATTAGCATTTAGTGGGAAGGGATCAAGTTGGAGTATATAAACTTAGGGCATCTTCCTCCTTTAAAGACTAGTGACCAGGGAATTAGCTGTTTTTGAACTAAAAAAATCATGCATTAGATCAGTAATATTTAGAGAAACAAATAGATATAATTCTAGTTTAGTACCCTTCTTTCTCAAAGGAGAGCAAAATAGCAAACTTCATTGCCTTTTTTCCTACTCCCCTCATGGAGGGTCCCTTGGAAAGGAGTTGGCAAGATTCCAAAGATATTTATCCTTGTTTCCCTTCAAAATACATCTCTCCTTATATGGACATCTCATAAAGAAATACCTGTCTCTCACATACATAAGGTGCATCCACCTTACAAGTAATTAATACAAAATACTTATTGACTGAATCAGGACAGAATCCAGGTCTCTTGGCTCCCAGACTAGCATTCTTCACACTATTCAATGATCCCTCCTTGCTCCATGATATGTGGGTCTGAATATCTATTGAGAATATTTATTTTTTAAGCTCTTTGCTTATAAAGGCTAAGTGCAAAATAATTAACCATCTGGCCAGCAGAGGGAAAAATGAACATTAGCAGGGAAATTAAAGGGAGCTTTCAAGTACAATCAATTTTTGATTATCCATAAGTGGATGACTGACTTTTGTAAATTATCTGAAGCTTAGAATCCTTTGATTGAGTCTCTGGTGCAGTAATATATAGCAATTCTGAGAGGAGGTTGGATTAGGGCTGATTATTCTTTATTTCCCTCCTTCACTGAGATGAGCAATTCCCTTAACCCTTCTGAGTTTGTTTCCTCATCTGCAAAATAAAACTCCTCCATATGTTACCAGTATCCCATATATTCAACTGATTGCCAATTCTTTTTGGGTCCACTTAAAAAGCATTTCACTTTTTTCCTTCTTTTTACTCACACAGCACCAACTAGTACAGATCCTTTTTGTCTGGATTATTCCAGTAGCCTCTTAAAGCAAAGTCTGACCATATCATTCAATGAGGGGTTCTCAAACTACAGCCCGCGGGCCAGATGCTCCCGCTGAGGACGTTTATGTGGCCCGCTGGGTTATGGCAAATGGGCTGAGGGGCAGAGACAGAGTGTGAGCTTTTGTTTTTACTATAGTCCGGCCCTCCCACAGTCTGAGGGAAAGTGAACTGGCCCCTATTCAAAAAGTTTGAGGACCACTGCATCAATTAAACCTTCCAAACTTACTTTGGCTCTGATGGTCAAATATAAATTACTTCTGTTATTTAAATTTCTTTATGACTTTGATCCAATCTGTATATCCAGTCTCAATAAATATCACTCCCCTCCACACAATCTTTGAATCAGCCAAATTGCTTTTCTGGCTATTTCTCACACATTCCTCTATCTCCCATCTCTATACCTTTGCACACAAAGGAATGCATGCTCCCATGTCTGGAATGTGCACTCTTTTCTTATCTCTATTTTCTTAGAACTCCTAGCTTCCTTCAAAGTTCAACTTAAATACTACTTTCTGCATAAAGCTTTTTCTGATCATCCTAGTTCTTAATTCTTCTTCTTTTTCAAATTGCCTTACATGGAATGTCCCCAAACCTTTGGGACTTTAAGTTTTAATAGGTTAAAACCTAAGACTTCTGGGACATCCAGTATTCATTTTTATCTCTATAAGCATAAGTGTATATAGTTTCCTCCTATAGAATATAAGCTAAGGTCAGGATCATTTCACTTATGTCTCCATCATTCTAGTACAGTGCCTGATATACTTAACATAGAAAATTATTGATTCTATTCCTAATATCAACTCACAGGATTTTAAGGAACACACTTTAAAGTGATAGTTAAATGTATTATTATTATATAAAGAGAAATATTTGCAACTAATTATGAGAGAGCTGTTGGCAGACTTCTCAAACCCAGACATCAGAATTGTATAAATGATGTACGGGAAAAGTTTTATAAAAGAAGTTTTCTATAACTTATTAGAATGCAGTTTTCAAACACATGCAAGGATATACGTTGAGGATAGTATAATGGTTAAGAAGTACAGAGGATTAAAGGAGGATGACACTGGGCAATGAAACTGTTAAGGAGCAGATAAAGTAGACTCTTTAATTCCATCTAAGCATCTGAACTTAACTTTGATATATGTCAAAGGTTTGGACTTGGGTAATTTATGAAAAAATAGTTTTTTCAAATAGGAGAAAGACATAAGCAGAACTGTGGTTTAATAAGATGATGGATCTGGCAGTGATGTGCTGAATATATTGGAGGTGGGAGAGACAAGAGATCATTGAAATAGTCTAGGGATAAAATTCAAAGGATCTAAGGGAGAGTTTCTTAATTCATTTTTGTGTCTTGGATCCCTGCAGCAATTTAATTGAAGTCTATGGACCTTTCCAGAAACATGTTTCTAAGTGCACAAAATAGATAGGACTGCAAAGGAAAACAATTCTATTGAAACACAGATGTAATTTTTGCAATTCATGTCCATGGATTCTTTAAAATATATTTATGAACCACAGATTAAGAACCTATAGTCTAGGGTGATAACACAGAACGTGGGTAGGTGTGAGATATCACTACTAGTACTAAACAATAATGCTGATGATGATAACTGACATTATACAGTACTGTAGCCCCAAATGGTTTTCTAAACAATAAAGAAAAAATGTTATTTCCCAGAGTCATTGATATTTTCAGCTTTTTGTCCTAGAAGGAGAAAAAATATATAGACATGTATGTCCAAAGCAAGGTAAAGGAATTGTAGGAGGACTTAAAATTGTGTCATATGAAGATTGAAAGAAGAGGATAAAGATGGTTTAGTATGTAGAAGACAAGATTTAAAGGAGATATGGTCACTTTCCAAATATCTGAATGAGTATTATGTAAAAGTAATATTAGCTTTGTTTTATTGACCAAAAAGCAGGACAAAGACAAAGGATAGCTATTGTGTCAAGGAAAATCTCATATCCATCTAAGAAAAAAAATCATTAGGGATTTATAAAAAAAAAAAAATGGAATGTGTTACCTAAGACTAGTCAATTCCTTGCTTGAAGGTTAGATCACTACTCATTAGGGATATGATAACTTCTGAGGTCTCTTTCTAAATTTTCAATTCTGATTCTATGATTCATATATATCTTATCATCTGTCAGACTCCACAAGACCAGAATCATTTCTTGTATTGTCTCATATATATTTTTGTGCTCAATAAGTATCTATTCAATGGATGGATACAGATGATTAGAAAGATTAAATGAAGGTAAGTTCTGGGAAGAAGGCTAAATTTTTTTCATTGGGGTTTAAAATGCAGAATACATTGATATTAAGAGAATTTCAAATCAAGGAATAAGTTAAGAGATATATCAATGATCCACACATGAAGTAAAAAGAGTAGTAATAAGTAATAATAAGTAAGGTAGTAATAAGTAATAATTATTATTAATAATATAATTAATAACAATATTAATAATAGTAATAAGTAATAATAATAAGTAAGGTAGTAATAATAGAAATGAAAAGGAACACGGGGAAGAATTGAATACTAATACAATGTTAGTGGAACTGTGAACTGATCTAACCATCTTGGAGAACAATCTGGATTATGTCCAAAGAGTTACAAAATTATATTTACTTTCTGGCTCAGCAATACTCCTATTAAGTTTGTTTCCCAAAGTAATTAAAGAAAAGGAAAAAAATGTGTGTTCTAAAATATTTATAGTAACTCTCTTTGCGGTGTCAAAAACTGAAAATTGAGTGAATCCCCATCAAGTGGGGGAATGGCTAAACAAGTTGTGGTATATGATTGTTAAGGAATACTACTATGCTGTAAGAAAGGATGAGAAGGTTGATTTTAGAAAAAAAAAAAAAAAAACCATGAAAAGACTTGCCTGAAATAACAGAGTGACATAAGAAAAACCAAGAAAACATTGTATATAGTAACAGCAATGCTATTCAAAGAACAACTGTGAATGATTAAGTTATTCTGAATATTATAAATACCCAAATAGATTGCAAAAATACCTATGAAGGAAGATGCTATCTACCTACAAAAGAAAGAAATAATAAATAGAAGTATGAATGGTTTACGTGTGTGTGAGTGACAGAGACACACACACACACACATACAGAGACAGAGAGACACCGAGAGAGAGAGACACCGAGAGAGAGAGAGACACCGAGAGAGAGAGACAACGAGAGACACCGAGAGAGAGAGAGAGAGAGAGAGAGAGAGACAGAGAGAGACAGAGAGAGAGAGAGAGAGAGAGAGAGAGAGATGGAAGAGAGAGAGAGAGAGATGGAAGAGAGAGAGAGAGAGGAGATGGAAGAGAGAGAGAGATGGAAGAGAGAGAGAGAGAGAGAGAGA